>NW_020217347.1:1173-2324 GCF_003070985.1 Temnothorax curvispinosus | reverse complement strand
ATTGCCTTTAGAATCATCCTTTTTTGGTACAATCCATAAAGGAGAATTATAAGGCGAGCTCGACGGCTCTATCACACCTTTTTCCAACATTTCGTCAACCTGTCGTTGTATTTCTTCTTTATGTACTTGAGGATATCGATATTGCTTGACGTTGATTGGTCTATCGTCAGTGGTGAATATTCGGTGCTTTGATACGCTAGTTGCGCCTAGCGATTCTCCTGGCAAATGAAATCGTTCCGCATATTTTGTTACTAGCCTAGTGACACTAGTTTTTTCTTCCGCATTTAAATGATCGAGACGTAGTAGCTGTATTATTTGATTAACTCGTGTTTTATTGTCCTTTGAGTCTTCTTCTGCGTCATTTGCGTCCATTTCTTCGTTATTTAGCTCTTTGAATGGATATATTTTTACAGTCGGTATTGCTAATTCTACGTCTTCGTCCGATGAGTTAATAACATATAGATGTGCTATCCCATCACGATTTGAGACTACGGCGTTACCTAAGTACACCTGCAATCCGGCATCTAATTTTGGAATATATCCGTTTTTTATTTCAGGATTTGCTACACGAACAAATATTTGTTTTCGCGTTCTAGCGGGAATAGTGACGATTTCGTCGTTATGGAAATAGTACGATACTCCGTTCACAACCAGACAAGCCCTCGGGTAGTCTATAGTTGCCTTTTGATTTTTGAAGAATTCCGTGCCTAGTATTCCATCTGACTTAATTGGAAAATTATTAGGAACTACATGAAACCATGCATCAGCATCGAGAATGCGTAATTTAGCTACGCCTATCGTGCGTGTTCGTCCTTTAGTTATTCCACTAAGCTCGAATACTATTTTCTTATCAATGGGCACATTCTCATGGAGCGAATTCTCTTTTATCAAATTTATGTCGGATCCCGTATCTATCATAAAGCTAGCGCGTTCGTCGAGAAGATTTTTACTTGGCAGAACGACAGAAGGTGGTTTCCCGATCTTATTACAGATTTTTACACTTGCGTTTCCTCTTGAGGTTCCTCCGGGTTGACCAGGCGCACTCGCGGGCGTTCGTTCAGCGCTGCGCCTACTCGCTGAGCCCGATCTCGGTTTCCCGAATTCTCTTGGGCTCTGTCGCGTCGTACGTTTTCAGAAATTCTATTTTCTCT
>NW_020217347.1:229-1073 GCF_003070985.1 Temnothorax curvispinosus | reverse complement strand
GCTCGTACATGTCCAGAATTTTTACAATACGAACATACTTTTGGTTGCCATTGCACATGAGATATTTGTGCAAGAGGATTAATAGTGCTGCATGAATAAGTATCATGACCATATCCAAGACAATTATTGCATCGAATTGATTGTATGAGTCCTTCCGTTATTCTTATACGTTGCGCGTGTTCCTGATACTCTGTTTCAGCTTTTATTGCGGATTCTATCGCGGTATTCAAAGTAATTGCGTCTCGTGGATACATTCTTGTATAAATGTCTGTTTTTAAACCAGTTAGAAAATTTCTTACAGCATTGCTTTCAGCAGAATTTAAAAATTGTATCGCCTGATTCGGATTTTCAGTTTGATAACAAGATTTTAATTGTTGCAGGATCATTGATACTCGGCTACCGTAATCGACTACTGATTCGTCGGGATGTTGAGTTACTTTAGCAAGTTCCCCGTGCAATTGTGACGAAGAATAAACTGGTGCAAATCTAGTTCTTAAGACTGCTAACAAAGATTCTATATCATTATATTCTCCACTTAATGCCACCCTCAATGCAGGTCCGACTAACTTATTTTTTATCATTTGAACAAGTCCATATTCCGCGGTAGGAGAAATCATATTTTTAGCGTGCATGCAACTATTAGCAAACTGTAGGACGGGCATATTTTTTCCATCAAACGGGAGAATTGTCTCGGCTGCATCTCGCAAACTTATATACGGCGCATTAGCTCTACGATTCGCGTCGGTTGCGTTAATATTCATGTCGCCTATCTGTCTAGTTAAATCATTTATTCCGTCTGTAGCCATTTTTATTTATTATAATTACTTATTCGTTAAAAGGAAAT
>NW_020217347.1:0-129 GCF_003070985.1 Temnothorax curvispinosus | reverse complement strand
TGTAGCCATTTTTATTTATTATAATTACTTATTCGTTAAAAGGAAATATAAAAGTTCGTAATATTGGCAGGTTCGCACTTACATGTATCGTATGATAATGAAAAGAAGAATGATAGTTATGCGCGACTC
>NW_020217346.1:0-2057 GCF_003070985.1 Temnothorax curvispinosus | reverse complement strand
TCGTGGTTGATTTCAGATTCAACCATCTTGAACTAGATTCAAGATACTGTTCTCATCAAAGGTGAGACAACTCATACGTCCGAAGGAACCACAATAGTCTGAGCAGGAAAAATTTTGTCCGAGCAGATTCGGGAACAGATTGCGTAGCTATCAGGTCAATTCGAAGTGCCAGCCAGTTTCGAACCAAATTATTTCAAGAAATTTTTTCTTTTTGGCTCTTGTGCCTAAACAAAATGGATCTTGTAAGCTAATCTTAAATCTACTTTAATCTAAAAGCGCTTAATAAGTTTATCAATATTGAAAACAAACTCAAATAAACAATGGCTAAAGGCTATTTCATGACATCAATTAAAATGACGCGTATTATTCAATTCGCATGGCTAGTTCAGATAAAAAATACCCAAAATTCTTATTCGAAGATGTCTTCTACGAGTTCAAATGTTTACCCTTTGAGTTAAACACAACTCCGTACACTTTAACAAAAATTATGAAGCCAGTGAATTATTACCTAAGGGAATTGGACTAATTATCGGTTAATTATTTGGATGAATTGCTTCTTCTAAGCAAGACACATGCGGGTGTTTGAAAAACGTACGGATAACATGTAGTCTTTTGACATGTAGTCACTTGGACTCATAATAAATAGAGGAAAGGATAAAATAGAGCCGGAGATCGAATATAGTGTCCTTATTTTTAGTTATAATATGACTAAGTAAGGGTCAATTGAGTTTATGCCTTGCATTAACAATTCTGAAAGATTCACGATACAATCTTTCGTTTAAATGTTTCAATTCTTTATTATTTCTCGATATAGGGACATCAAAAAAACCCGAACAGCTTTATAAGTTTAGCTCGATTATACGATACTCTATTCGAGATTTTACTAGGTTCATAGGAACCTTAGATTCATGTTATACAGTATATAAATTGGTTCAGTGCGAAAAGCATGAGTGAGAAAAACTATTGCGTTACAGAGAAATAAGGTAATTTTAAAGCTCGCATGAAATTAAGCGACGAATTAAGAGAGGATTTGGACTGATGGAAATCGCATTTTGATGCTGTAAAATGGTCTATTAAAAGTTAAACCTGCTCTAGAAATAATCTTGGATACGTTACTCTCAGGCTAGAGTAGTTCTTTGCCAAAGTTAACGGGCTCACGGATATTGGAATGCCATATCAATTATCTTGAGTTGTTAGTAGGTTTTTGGTCTTAAGTACTTCGCGAGAAGATTCAGAAGTAGCGATATCTTCTTACGTATTGATAATACGACTGCGATCACTTAAATATGAACAAAAGGAGCGGCATTCGGTTTAAGAAATTGAGCAAGTTGGCAATAAAGAATAGATTCTTAAATTTTCGCATCGTATATACAATCCGAAAAGAATGTCGAGGCAGATTTTGAGTCGAGAGGTCTTGAGCCGAAAGCGGAGTTTACGTTATTAAATGCAGTGTTTCAAATATTAGTACAGAGGTTTAGAAAACCAGATACGGAATTATTTGCATCTCGAACAAATGCAAAATTATCACGTTATATCTCATGGGTAAGAGACCCAGAGACGGTAGCTATCGACGCGGTTTCGATTGACTAGAGACCGTTTCATTTTTATGCAATTCCTCCGTCTCGATTATACTTCGAGTTCTGGAAAAGATGAGGGCGGAAGATTCAAGAGATATTGTAGTGGTCCCTAAGTGACCGGTTCAGGCGTGGTACCCGGTGTACATGACAATGTTGGATTCTGAGCGTTGTTAATTAAAAGCGAATAAGTATCTTCTGTGTTCAATCGACAGGAAGCCACATCCTCCTTAGGAAAGGATTACTTTGGTTGTCGGGACACTGGCATGCAAAAAAGCTTTGAACTGGGAGATGTACGAATAGATGCGACAAACATCATGCCTTCTTCGCTGACGGAGTCCTCGATTAGGCATTATATATCTGTAACAGCCTCATTACAGGGTCCAGAAGTGGAAAAGATGTAAGATTGAAGAGGCCTTCTAAGGTAGTTGAGAAGTTGCGACCTAGCATACCAAAATATGATGCTACAAAGGACCTAAGGTG
>NW_020217345.1:0-1498 GCF_003070985.1 Temnothorax curvispinosus | reverse complement strand
AAAACATGACAAAATGTCATTGTACAGTGCATTTTGGAAAATAACTGATTGGAGGCAGTAATGTTGTGTATTTTTTTTCAAGATATTTCAGTTATCTTCATAATGAGACGTAAACCTTTTTTGCGTCGCAAAACTACCGGTGTTGAAAAGATGTTCATCTCTGCTCCATTTGTTCGTACACACTTGAATAAAAAACGAAATTGTGCGGAATTTTGTAAGCTACAATTTTTATATCTACATAAATTTTCGTAAAGTTGATATTTTCCAAAGTTATTAGCGAAAAACTGTTTTTTTCTTTACATTTCGGACCCTCCCCTGCCCGCAACGTAGCGTCTACACACGACGACTTTTAATACGTTAAACGGTACCCTACAAGAAGCCTGTTTAAAAAATTTCAGCCGTCAGTATTATTTCCTCCGAATTTTGTCATTTTACTGGCCTGTTATCGAGTGGCAAATTAGAACCTGCGGTTGATATGGGATTTATCCAAGTTTTATTTACAAAATATTTCATCAAGTTGCTACAAAACCATATAAACAATGTACAGACATAATCATATATTTATAATTAAATTAAATATTTGAATAATATATTTAACCTCATAAAAATCACAGGTTTTTGGGCTGTTGCCACTTTGGGCGTTACGATCCTTTAGACTTATACTATTTTCAATGTGTCTATTTTTGAAAAGCATTGTGCCGCAGTAACTCCATATATATCCTTCGGAATTCATACTTTTCGCTATGGGTGGCGTAGTTATACTTATCGCTCACAACGCTCATGAAATCTTTTCTTTCTCGTTTGTCAAATGTTAAACAGGGACGAAATGATGCTCGCGAGCGTCGTGAGCGATAAGTGGAACGCAGCCTATATTATTGAAAACTCCTGTATGTTAATTTTCCCCTGCTTACAGCTTCTTCGTATTCTTTATATAATGACAGTGAAAGAAGAGTCTCATTTTCTGTCTACGAATGACGATTATTGTTTGCACAAATCAATATTAAATATATCAATATATGAGAAACAATATTCATGTAAGTATACGCACAATATTAAGTATGTATAAACACAATGTTAATGTAAAAAACAATCATAATTTTTTATAATTTTAACGAATTATATTACTCGATACGAATCTTTCTTCTTCAATGTATTTAAAGTTGATTCATCTAATTCATTTTTATCGACACATTCTTCTAGTAGGTGAGCTAGCTCCATTTTTTCGTGATTATTTCGGTACTTGTGAAACTTTTTGTGGTGATTCATAATGTTATTCAATGATCAAAGCTCCGGGGACTGACCCAAAAAAGTAGGTCGCTTTGGGTGGTACAGCCACCCCCACTTGTGCAAAATATATTTGTTTTTCAAGTCATTTTGGTACGTCAGTCATTTTGCACTATAATTCTTTGATATATTCTACGACTTTTAGCATAATTGACTGACAAAAAGCGGGTCGCTCGTGGGTGGTAGAGCTGCTCAAGAATGTTATTTTTTTTTT
>NW_020217344.1:0-4479 GCF_003070985.1 Temnothorax curvispinosus | reverse complement strand
TCTCTCTGCTCCGATAATCTCTCCGTGCTCCGAGACGTCGTAACGATGAGCCGGCGTAACGATGAGTGCCGAGAGCTCGCGGCGCTGGAACCGTGTCGCGAGCGAGTACTTGTTCTTCAGGCGGGTGCCCTCGTGGGGTGAGCGAGGGCAGCACCGATTGGTGAGTCGCGCAATTATCGATTCCGCGTTGATCGCGATCCGCCGACGTTTCGCGCGAGTCACCGAAATACTTAATACTAGGTACGCAAGAATGCTATGTACAACGAGTAACGAGACTAAACAATTAAGTATGATACATGCATCTATCTACAGTTTGGCGAGCGCCAAACATACCGCCCACCAAAATACAACGAGTTGTATTTTACTATCAATTTGAATCGGTCGCCTGTGGAGCAGGGCCCATCGGCAGGGGGCACAGCTTCACTAGGGGACGCGTGATCGTGCCGTCCGCCACCCGCACCGTGGCGACACGCGGGACGCCGTCGCTGCCCGGATGCAGCGCCTCCACTCGTCCTCGCCTCCAACGCAGAGGAGGCATGTTGGCGTCCTTGAGGAGGACTAACGCCCCGACACCGAGCGGGTTGACGAAGGTCCACCATTTGGGACGCTGTTGCAGCGTATGGAGCTACTCCTGATGCCAGCGCCTCCAGAAGTCCTGGCGTATTCGTTGGACGAGTTGCCGCCGACTCAGACAATTCATCGGTAACGGAGTCACGTCTTGAGTGGGAACGGAGACGAGCGGTTCCATCGTGAGGAAGTGACCCGGCGATAGGACTTCGAGGTCGGCAGGGTCGGTGCTATGTTGAACGGTCCCGCGAAATCAACTCCGCGGATCGAAAATGGCTTGGCCCGTCGGACCCTATCGGCCGGTAGTTCCGCCATGAGGGGCTGAGAAGTGTGTGTTTTTACGCGGAAACATTGATGACATCTCGAGAGTACGCGTTGTATAGCGCGATGCACCCCGAGGACCCAATAATGTTGCGTGAGCAGGTATTGCAGCGTGCGCCGACCAGGGTGCATGTTCGTGCGGTGCACGTGTTCGATAACGAGATCCGTGAGCCTATGTTTGCAGGGCAGTAAGGCAGGGTGCTTGTTCTCGAATGTAAATCCGGATTTTGCAAGCAGGCCGCCCACCCTGAGAATACCCACCGGATCAAGGAAGGGAGCGAGCTTGAGAAGTGGCTTGGGGAGCCTTCTCCCGCTTTGAAGACGATCGATCTCATCGCGGAAAGCATCCGCCTGTACACTCCTTACAACTAGTAGGAGCGTGGAATGCAGTTCGAACTGATCTATGGCCAAAGTCGTAGGAGCAGATTTTGCACGGAAGTGATTTACAAACCTAAGAATGTATGCTATAATTCGACTAATTTTCTCGATTGAATAGAATTTTTCTAGCACTGGATGCACCGCGTCAGGCGGATCGAGCGCCACGAACGATACAATTTTCTCCTCCTCGGTCGGAGGGGTTTCCGAACTGGGGGAAGGTTCAACTTGAGCTCAAAGCGAGCGAGCTTGTGCAGGACCTCCGAATGAGGTCCGGCCGTTTGGCGACCCCCGACGAGCCCTCCGTGGTTGCGGGAGGGCCATGGCAATACGCCAAGACGGCGGGATCCAATGACGCCGTGAGTGTGTGTGACTCGACGGATATGACCTCCGAGGGAGGTTCGGCCGTTTGGCGACACCCGACGAGCCCTCCGTGATAGCGGGAGGGACGTGGTGATACGCCAAGACGGCGGTAATGCGGTCCTACCGTTCGGCGACACCCGAATGGTGATACGCCGAGACGGCGCGTGTCCAAAGGCACCGTGAGTGTAGGTTACTCGACGGTGCGCGTTAACGGGGCGAGGGTGTAGGGCCTCGCCCTCGTTCAACGAGCTACGATTACGCGAATATCCGCGCCGCGAACGTGCCCAAGCGACGTGCGGACGAGAGACATCACGCGTGACGATGTGTGACCTCCGAATGAGTTCCAGCCGTTCGGCGACACCCTGAGCCCTCCGTGATAGCGGGAGAACGATGGTGCTACGCCAAGACGGCGGTCACGAGGTCCTACCGTTCGGCGCCACCCGAGTGGTGATGCGCCAAGACGGCGGTGTCCAAAAGCACCGTGAGCGTATGGTGACTCGACGGTGCACGATGAGTCGTAAGGGACCCGGGACGGGGTGAGTGTGTAAGACTCGACCTCGTCCAAACGAAAACTGCGACCACGAACATTTTCGTCGCGAACGCGCCCGTGCGACGAATGGACGAGAGACATCACGAGTGGTGAAGTGCGCGCGCCCATGATGTCTCAAGGCAATGTGGTCGTCTAGTTTCCGTCTGTATCCCCCGGCGCCGCGGGGTCGTCGACCGGAGTGACCGCCGGAGCGTTCGCGGGGAACGGGACGCTGGCCTGCTCGAAATGCAGCAGCGTATGGTGTTGCATACCGCACGATCGGCATGTCCACGCGGAGGGACAATCTTTCGATCCGTGCCCTGAGCGCAGGCAGTTGAAGCACAATTTTAAGTCGCGAGCCTTAGCCTGCCTCTCTCTCGGCGAGAGTTTCAAAAACTGGTTGCACTTCGACACGTAGTGAGGCTCTTTACAAACGGGGCAATCGGCCGTGCTAGTCACGAACGAAGAGACCGGCGTGGACTTGGTTTTGGAGGACGGGCCCGCGACGGCCTCGAGAACCTGACAATGTTCCGCTAGAAATTTCGAGAGTTGAGTACATCGCGGTATTTCCTCAGCCCGGTGAGCGGACTCGAATTTTTCCCGAAGGGAACGAGGAAGCTTGTCTAACAAGAACTTCAGTAGGATAAAATCCCATGAATCGGTAGGGAACTTCATCAATGCGAGCGCGCGTGTGTTCTCGGTAAACGTATCTAATAAGTGGTGAAGAGCCTCGGCCGTCTCCGCCTTCAATGGCTTTGCCTCGATTATCGAATTCAAGTGATGGTCCGCTAACCTTCTCTTATTCCGGTATCGATCGACCAGCGAGTCGTAAGCGATCAGATAGTACTCATCGGAAAACGGCAGGTTTTTCACCACGTTGAGTGGTTCCCCTTTGAGTGAAGCCAGCAGATACTGGTATTTCTCTATCGCGGAAATCTGCTGGTTATGTATCGCCGCGTTGAACAACGCGATGAAGGAAGGCCACAACGTAAGGTCGCCGGAAAACTGCGGCAGCGGGATCTTAGGCAACTTGACCACCGAGGCCGGACCCGAGGGCTGTGCCGGCGCGCCTCCGAATGGCGCGCCCGTTTCACGGTGATATCAACTCTTTACGGCGTAATGCATTTTATCGAAACTGGCTCGGATTTCGTCCTCGGCCTCGAAATCCGCCGCTTCTTGGATGACCTTCAGGTGGATGGCCTCAAAATCGTCCGCGATCTTCGCTACGCTCGAGTAGCGAGCGAGGAAGGTCGCTCGTATTGCCGCGTCGGTCGCGGCTTGTAGGGAGAGGTCGTGTATTTCTTGCATACGCCGATTGCATACTTCGCGACGAGCATATGCGTTTTTCGACATGATGTAACAAAGGGGTCGTCCACCACAGACAGACGAAGCTAAGAGCGAAGGGTAAACGACGAATAGGCAGTCGGAGGCGACGGCAACCCGAACCAACAATATCGAACCCCGGCGAAAACAATCACGAAAGTCAGGTCGCCAAGGTGAGGGGTAACGGACGGCTCCGTTCGGCGCTCGCGCAAGTCCCGAGGGAATATTCTCGATAATATTCCTCGAGTTGAACGCGGAGAATATCAGCCGTTGGATTAGCGCGATAAACACGCGTCGCAGAGTTCGAAAGGCAAATATTCTCGTTCGGTGACAATAATATTTTCGAGCGATGGTACTCTCGGACGGATCACGAATGTCGGGATAATACAAGTGCTGGGTCGGGCGGTACGTACCTCGCAACGACGTAAACACGAGCGATGCTCGAGACTATACAGAAAAACAACGCGCGCGAGACCGGCCCGTAATCGAAGGCCACGGCCGTTGTCTCTATGCGCGAAAGTATAGCTGGCCCGGAATACTCGGATATTCGACCGAATATTTCGGTTACGATCAAGTCGATTTAATGGCGACTAATTACCGCGGCGAGCGCGGATTCGATTTTAAGGCGATTAACGGCTGCGGCCCGAGCTATGACGAACGAAGTTCGCACGCGTATTCCCGTTGCGAAGCTAGCGTTGCACGAGAGATACCGCGCGAGACACAAGTTGTCAGCACGCCGAGCGTTATTGCACCTCGTTAATGCGAGAATAAGAATTCAGCGAATTCGCGTAGATTACAGGCGGCTAATGGCCGATTGCGCGATGCTACGCGAGAATTCCCTTCGCGAAGCGAGCGTTGCGATACGGGAGATCCTGCGAGACCCGCAAGGTCACGCGCTATTGCACTACGCGTTACAGAAAGATTCGGTGACTTAGAACAATGAAAGGACACGCGAAAGGTCGGCGGTAATAGACTAATCGCGAAGATATGATTATCCGGCT
>NW_020217343.1:295260-332168 GCF_003070985.1 Temnothorax curvispinosus | reverse complement strand
GTGTGTGTGTGTGTGTGTGTGTGTGTGTGTGTGTGTGTGTGTGTGTGAGTCGCGCGCGTACTGCGCGTGTGTGGTTGGAAAAGAAGTCAATGTAAAATAGAAGAGATTTACATAAATCCACAAATTTCTCAAGAAAAAGTACATGGATGAAGAACTCAAAAGACTTACATAGGCTTACATAGACGCACACTTACACACACGCGCGTATTATGCATACTACAAATCGGTCATTCTTCAAATTCGTCGGCGCCATTAGATCTGGTCGTTCTATTTGCATTTTTTTTTACATTTCAAGCGCATCTCTGGAGTAAAAACGTATTCAGATTTTAGGTGGGAAAGGAAGAAAGAGACAAATGTATGAGCAATTAAAATCGCCCAAGTTTGAGCAGGCCTAAATCGCCGCTTCGCAAATAAATAACTCTAGGATATTTCCGCATGTGTTGAACTTGTTACACAAAAAATATTCAAGCTTTTCGTTTCCAGCAAGAAATTTTATCTTCAATCCTGTATGCCTGCGTACGCAACTGTATTTCATTAGTATCATTCGATATATGAATACTGATGTCCAACACATAAAAGCGAGGAGTAACTTATTAAATGTTTATGTTAAATAAAGAACAATGGCGCAATCAAAATTCATAGGGAGACAAATTCACATGTAAAAATTTGCGACTCACAAATCGTCGACGAAATTTTAACGAGAGAAAAATAGAAACCAGCTATGATTTTTTCTTCTTTTTGTTCTTTCATGTAACAGGATGTTTCGTATAAACGGATAAAGCAACTGTATACATTTTGTTAATCTGTAGGCAATCCTTATCTTTATAATATCATTTCATATCACCTTTTCTTGCGTCATTCTTAACACAGCAGTCGATTTTAATTTTCGAAAAATTAATTCTGAAATGCGAAGCATAACGCGCTAACGTGTTAATAATCTATCTATTGTGCTAATTTAATCGCTGGTTGATCGAAACTATTTCAATCTTGCAAGATATATATGATGGTCCTTCCTGTACTTTCTCAAGAAAAATATTACATACAATGTTGTACTATAATAGAACACTCTCTCGCTCTTCCGACATATCGAAAAATACGACTTTCTCCCCCCACTGAAGAAGTTAATAATAATGTTTATTCTAATTGCTAATATTATTATTTAGTTATATTTCTTCCTTCTCTTTATTATTCTTCTCTTATTCTTATTCTATTTGCCATCGATTCACGATTAGAAATCATTGATGTTATGTGTGCAATGATGCTCATTGTCAGTGTCTCACCATTTTTTTCACAATGGATATATTAAATACAAAACATGTATACGTGTTCTACAACAAAATAAGATTGTTAGATAGGCGTGACATTGTAAAAAGTTCTACTAATATCTTTAACATATCCTTAAATAGAAAATTCTACTTTTTGTTTATCTCTTACAGAACTTTCCTCGTAGAAAAAATTGTAGAAATCATATTAATCATATTACTTTTATGGCTCTTTTCAACGATGTAAATAAGGAGAGAGACTCAATTTACTCGTTAAAGTTATAATTATTAAGAAAAAACATTGATTCATCGATTATGAGAAACTTCTGAGACGATATTATATATTCTTTTATTTTACATTAGAAATTTAGAAACTGGGAATATTACTTCATCAAGACTCGTTCTCGGACATTTCATAATTACCTTTTATGATTACTATCTACCTACTTCTAAAAATAAAGTTAAGTAATATTAATTAAAATATTGTGTTCATTTAAGCATCATGTTCGAGTTTTCGTATCCTTTATAAAATTAAAATTTCAGTAAATATAGATTTATGTGTATGCATGTATTATATCGAGATTAAATTTCATTTGGCTCAAGAACTTCCTCGCATTATCGACCAATGAATGTTTAATCAGTTAGCATAATCACTAATCACTTCGTAATCTCTAATCGCCACAAAACCAATAGAAAGAAAATTATACCGCAGTTCGCTTAACCACTAATTATCCATACTCATGACCCGCAATTCTATCACATTCTGTGACGCTAATCCACATACGTGACGATCAACATTCAACATGCAGGGAACATCACATTGAGTTTGATATATGTGTGACAACATATCGTACCTACATCTCTTAGCTATACGTTAAGGGTGTCTTTCCCGCGTTGTCGCGCTTTTCGTTGCAAACCACCACTTTCGTGAAAGTGTGCACGAGCGCGGAGCGATCACGCGCGATCGCTCATAAAAATTATAGGAATTTTAATCTCTAATAATTCTAATGAAAACAAAACCGGAAGAATCGTCGACACATTTGCCCTTTTTATATCAAGAGACTTTACAAGGCCATAGCATATTTGTTGTATTTACGCTGATATTCTTCAGTGTTTCCCGACACGTTGTCAGCCATTTATTACATTCAAACAGAGATGTTAGAGATTTAATTAATAAAAGTAATGTTAGAAGATATAGTTGCCATTTAAAATTATTAAATACGTATAATTTATAATTACAAAGTGGTTGTACTAAATATATACGATTTGTAAATATGGATATGGATTCTTCAATACTAATTTTCTTATTTCAAAAAATTAATCTAAATAAAGTAATAAGGTTTTTTTTTTTTAGTAATTTTCGTTTAAGAGTAAGCAGATATCAACAATTTCTATAAGTGCAGTATGTATTCACTACTTTATGTAGTCACTACGCAAAAAGGTGAGGTTTTATAAATCAAATTTTTGTATAAATTTCTAAACTTTTGACTGCACACAATACGTGTCACGATCGAAGGAAATCAGCTTACTGTACACCAGCGAAACGTTTTCTAGCTGCCATCCCTATGGCTGATGAGAAAATGGCAGAATTTCTTAACGTGTCTAAGTTTATAAATTCTAATTTCCCAAGTACCTACAGTCACTAACGACAGCGATATATTAGAAAGACGAAATTCGGAGAATATTGGGAGAAACAGTTCGATTGCTTTAGTATATGGAGTCTCGAATTATATCTCGAGCGAAACGGTATCATATAGAATGTGAGAAGAAGTCGATTGGTAGAGACCAAGAGCTTTTTCTGCTAATCAAAGAGAGTATTTCTTTTTTTACGATAAATCGCTCTAGTCAAATTTAATTTAATTTAATTTTTGCAGGCTAATTATCGCTAAACACATTTAACTACCAGTCCCTATATAATTGTTCTGCGGCCGAAATTATTTGGGTCCCGAATGATTATTGTAACTCGTTTAAAATCTTTTTACGTACTTTTCCGTTTTTCGCCTTTCTCCTCTCCTCTCGAAGTCACTCGCTTCGTTTTAATTACACATCTTACAAATCACCAGTTTAACGGCTAGTACTTACAGGCGTATGTATATGTAACAATTAATCGCGCATCTACGAGGATCAAGCGTTTCCTTTCGCGACTCGTTCAAATGTGGTTTTAGGCCGTTCGAATATGATTTGAGCACTTCCTGTTGAGAAACGGAGATCGCGATCATCATTATCGCCCGATCGCTTAAATTCCGGCGAGACATCCTTTCCCGCGAAATGTGGCGAAATACAATCGAACAAGTGACGAAAATCATAACGTCCATGATAGTGAACGTCATAATTAGATCGAAATGAAAAACGAAAAAAGAAAAAGAATTACAAATGGCTAGTTTCTTCGTTCTTCTCGCACAGCGTTTCGTCACGAAGTAAAATCTGTAAAATTATAACAAATCGATCGTGTGCTCATGTAAGAATCTTTCGACAAGTTTTTAGTACCAATAGGCAATATAATACAGCGTTACTTAAGGAATTAACCAAACGAGCGGATACAAGATCGATTTCAATCGCCGAAACGCCGATACGAGCACGCTGCCCGCTACGCAGACGAGAGAACTTGCTATTGTTGTTTGATCCACGTAAAGACACGCGCGCACTTCCGTGAGATTGTCCCTGACACTTACAATTAGACGTTAGAACGAGTACAACACAGATATGTAAGAGAAGAGGCCGTAACTCTTAATTAACAGCGTTCTCAACGAGGTGACCGATCGCGCCAATATCCATCCCGTCGCGAGAGGAAGGAAACCTACTTCCTTCGACGTTCATCGATAATTTTCTGAGGAATGTTTCTATATCTGCGACTGATTGACCTGATAATTTACGATATACCGAATGTACAATTACGCAGTAAATTAGCGATGTGTGTGCACTCGTCTCTAGGAATATTTTACACACGGCCCGCAGTACCTATATATTATAGTATATGAGTTGTAATAAGTACGCGAGACACACACATATTATCTTCTATCCATAGCGTAAGTTTTGGATCAATAGTTTCGATTGTCAAAATTGATACAACGCACGTGCGTATTTGTTTGTCCGTTTATCTGTTTGCCTGTCCGTCTGTCTATGTGTGTGCTTCGTGTGTATATATGTATGTTCGTCATAATTAGACGTGAGACAATAGCGAAACAGACTCAAGTCATGCTCTACGTTAAGATTCCTAGCGTTCTGTATCGTAGAAAAATCGTAATTGCTCTCTATCCGAGCGAATATGTCATGTGTCTAGATTTTACTATAAGGTAAGGATTTTACTGTAATCTCGAACTTCGTCGAAAACTAGACCGCTACAAGAAACGCGTGAGAAATGAGCGAAGCAAAGCGCGGTTCGAATACGGACAATTTAACCCTTTGTTCTCAGAGTCTTATAAACATATAAGTAACGTATAAACATCAATGTAATATAATTGTACATTTATATACCTCCATTGAATTACATTCAATTTTATTCATATTTATATTTAAGTGTATATAAATAAATATAATATAATTTGCATGATAAATGTAATAACAAGATATTAAATTTAAAAAAATATATAAAGTAAAAGAAAGTTTAATTATAGAAAGTTAGTATTAGTTTAATAAAGAATTATGAAGAATTATGAAGAATCTTTAAACACAAACAATGACGCTTCATCTAATCAATTAATGATAAAATAATAATTTAAAGAACAAGAGATTAATTTGTCATTTGTAATTTTATTAGTAAAGATTAAATCACTGACAGTGTGATTTAAAACTAATGCCGTTACGAAATATAAATTCTCGTCTCGAGCTCTAATAAGTATTAATTTATCTAGCATCGTCAAGAAGAGAACAAGCAGCAGCGATAGCGATAACAATATCAATAATCGGCATCGATAACGATAGCTAACGATCGTAATAGTTATTAGGTCACTTCGAAGGCTAATAGAAAACTTGTTTAGAATGCGCTCAACTACTTACAAAGGAGAGAAGTCCTCCGTCTAGAATATATGTAGATGATTGCATTCGTACGAGAAGATTGTCCATGCGATCTTCATATGAGGAAACTTTCGATGAAATGCATTTGTTCGAATTAATTATTCCTGATGATTTTTTCGTCAAAAGTTTCGCCGATTTCCTTTACCTTCGCTACAAATATATCTCTTTCGCTTGTAATTTCTATTTATGTCGTTTGTAAGATCATATTTGGAATTTATTTCTTTAACATGACTCGTATAACTCTATCGTTCGTGAGAAAAAAAAATGAATTAATAGTTGGAAATTTAATTGCATCACAAGCTACGTGTTAATTGAAATATTATCGACTTTGACGAATGCCTAGTCATTAAGATACTAGTATTATACGACATAATAAATAAAATATAGATGTGAGATTATATGTCGTAATGCGTAATTTGTTTTACAGCAAAGTTCGAATCTGTGTCGTTCAATATTCATGACATCGGATATGTCTCTAGGCCGATTATATTCGTGAAACGTTATTTTTTCTACGATATATCTGACGTAGCCCTCGCAAAGGCACAATCGTCTCGTTTATGAGTCTTGCGAGGCGTGTCGCTGGCGTTCGAGGCGAGGAGACTGATGTAGCGATTATATCGACAAAAGATGTGTGGACAGCACAACCGTTAATTAAAGTGTCTTTTTTTTCTTCTTTTTTTCGGGCCAGGCTCTCCCGCTCTGTGTGTTTTAAGTAAAAAATTACTTTCTTGATGCTTGGGCGCTCGCGATTCCGCCTGCGCGTCTTTTCGATCAAAAGTCTGCCGTTTACAGATTGCAAAGGAATTCTCAAAGGAATTGTAAGATTTGTCTTAACTATTGGATCTTAAAGACTCGAAGTTAATAATAAATAAGTAAAAATTTACGTAAAGAAAAGAGAATCAGAGCCTGATATTTTACAGAGGTCCAATATTTACAAAAAGGTGGAATTAACGGAGGCGTGTAGTAATATAAGAACTGCACATGTATATGTAAAGAATTTCGTCTCGAAAAGGACTTGCGAAAATAAATTTTCGATTAAACTTTCGTTGACATCCCTTAAACATCTACATCGTTAACACCGAGTTTTAATGATATGGGACAGTGACATCGTATTTATCCTTAATCGTATCATTTAAACACATGTACATTTTGATTATCCTTCGTTACAGTTTCCCCGCGGATCGTAATAATATGTAGTATATTTATATAGGGTATATGCATGTGTATACCACATCCCGGATCGATATCGACGCCGTAAGCTTCACGTTATACCAAGTTATACACATACACCACATCACTTAAGTACCGCCGCGTGTTCCATCGTCTGTGCACGCGTCACACTCAATATATAATAATAAATTTGTGACTTCAACTTCGTTTTACCGCGGGACTCGTGGATCATATCGTGAGAATGCTGCGTGATCATTAATTAATTCTGTTTTACGATATTATCACGTTTATTACCTATCACTAATTACTCGGGCGGGGTAAGCGCAATAAATTCTGGACAATCCATTATGTCCATAATCTCGTCGCGGGACATTGTAGGACTTAAACATTCACATTAAGGCGTCCCGAGAATCATCCCGTAAATTATCCCGAAGCGATAGATTAAGCTCGTGTTGGAATTTTCGCCGTACATCTCTTCCCTCGTCATCTCTGCCAATTTTTTCCTCTTTTCTTTTTTTTTTCATAGCCAATCAAACTGCTCGAGATTGCTTCGTGGGATCATGGTGATCTTCGAGACGCTACGCAAAACGGGACGTCAGCGTTACATCTGAGAAAGGTCGAAGAAATCCGCCTGTCCGTCCCGTCTAATCAGTCTACGAGCTACAAAAATTGTGCGACTTCTAAAACACCGAGTTTGGTTGGTTATTAATCAAGTTGGCCGCGAAGTTATCTTCGGGGACTCATCCGCTCGTCTCGCCACCGCCTCAACCTCTTTTTATATCATTGGCTCGGCCAGCGAGCCTTGAAACGATTGTCTACCATTAAATAGTTACGCCGATCGAGGCATTTCACTCGAAAAAAATTCTGAATTTTTATAATTTGAGATTATTTCGTAATAGTTTATGTCGACTTTTTATTTCGTAACAGTTTATGTCGATATAATATTTGTGAAAATTAACATTTATATATGTCTAATGTAAGAGAACAACAGAAGACAACACAATTCATAACTACATGTCGATCATTAAAGCAGAATGAAGAGATTGTAATCGTTTACTATATTGTTGCAAACTTCTGTTTTGCATTCCAAATCGAATATCTACGTTAGAGAGAAACGCGAATCCTGAAAACGCCTCGTCGACGTAGGAAGATCAAACAGGCTCTATATCCCCGTTGACCTTTAAGTATCGATATTTGAATTAGTACGTGCGAAATTCGATCGAATCACTGACTGGATCAACCAGATGAGACCGCCGTCGGCGGCAGATGTCGATCGAGTTTCGCTTCGCACATTCGATATTATATTTGTTTTGGGAAAAATGGACCCTTATCATTTCATCAGGATACATGGCTGCCTTCCGCTCGCCTCTGTAGTTACTCGTCGAAAAATAAACTTTTCGTACCTTTTCTTCCTTTGTCCCTGTTGCTTCGTGCGAACAAGACTTGCACAGGTACACCTTTATTGCTAAAATCACTGCGAGTACCGACAAAACACTCACAGATATCGAAAGGCGTTAATCGAAGGAACTCGGTTCTCTTGAATCTATTTACCTCTTCGCAAAGTTTAAAATGCGACGACGCTGACGCTGACATCGCCCGACAAGCGTAAGTTCAATGGAAGCATTATTATGTCTTTACAATTTTTTAAGTTGATTGTCTTCTCGAACAATTGTATAAACCATCTGAAGTTGATTGTCTTCCGGTTTTTATGCTATGCATGATTACCGATTTTTTTCAATTAATTAAGTCGTTTGTCATACAACACGTATGATCGATCCATGTTACAGATTGATCTTATTATTTTTGAAAATCGCTTTTTTTACATTGCGATGAGCAATCTGAAGTTCTTATGCGACATTTGTTTTAACTTTAGATTTATGTTAGAAAAAAAAGATAAAAACTTTTGCTATAATATTTTAATAATATCCAATTTTTTTCTAGAAACACATATTTCTTCTATCATATGTAAATGCCAATAAATAATCAAATATTTAACTGAAAGATTTGTTCATTACTTGTTTGTTTGCATTTTTAATTAAATAACAATTATTAAATTAAAATACATTAATCGACTTAATACCAGCAAATTATGAGTGTCGATTAATTAATAAAAGTGTTTTTCTACCTGTATCCGCATGTTATTGTGATTAATTATAATTGAAAAGTGTTGCGGCAACATAGAAAAACTGAAACTTCGTCGATGCGAACTTCATTTGCCTTTTGGGACAAAACGTAAGCCTCGTCGCTGCACTCAAGGACTTGTAATAATAAAGAGTGCCGTTGTCTCGCGAAGATCGAGATCGCGTTGTATTCGAACTAGCCGACATTGCCACGTGATCAGCCACGATTTCCATCAAGAGATGATCTTGACGACGGACTCGCCCTCGTCCTTGAGCAAAAGGCTCAATCTGAGGTCGAGCTCGCCGGCCTCGAGGGCCCACTTTTCCCTTAACCATCATGGCGAGTCCGCGTTGTGATGGCCGAGGGTGTGGATCGGGAAGAGCGGATACCAGTCGAAGATAAATTCCTTGGGCGGCAGCAGATCGAGATCCACTTCGGCGCCGCCCAGGCCCTGGTTGCTCTCGAAGCCCTGCTTCTTCTCCCACAGCATCACCAGCAAGTGCCTGCTCTGAATGGTGTCGGAGCGTCCGTATTTCAGCGTCTGCCGATACTGCGGAGTCTTCGAATGTCGCACCACGCGAGTCTTGCGCTTCTGCAACCACTTGTCGCCGTCTCGCTCGCGCAAGTACGTCTTCACGTAAGTATCTACGGGACAAGGATAAAAATTTCGTTGTCAATATTCGGGAAAATGGCCTTAAAATCTGACACTTTCGGCGTATCTGCGAGTGGAAAGAATTCTCCTGCGATTTTCCAATTATGATCAATGAAGATGTAGATCAAACTCGAGATCAAAGGCACATTCAGGTTTTTTTAAATATAAAAATAGAAACAGTTAAAGATCTCTGAAGGAGGAAACAAAAGGTGTATTATTCTACTATAACTAAAATATTAAAAAACTGAGCTAATAGCTCTTAGCTATCTTTAAAATATTTATAAAAACGTTACACGTCAATTTTACTACAGTTTCGGCCTTAATAAACCTTAACAAGTTAGCGGATGTAGGTCGTTGCCATTAACCGGGCGTGTTGAACGCTCGCTCGGAAATTTGTTTCTAAACGCTAAAGTAATGCATGAATAATCAAGACCTGAACACCCGCACGCTGTAAAAATAGCGGCTGCGAAATTAACGCCCGCGCGAGGATAGATAGCCGGGAGGATCTCAAAGGTACTACGTGTTGCGAGAATTTTATAGTAACTGCAAACAGAGGAACGAATAACTCGAATGGGGGGAGGGGGGGAATTAACAGCGGTAAAGAGAAAAGGCACGCTCCTCAAATTACCTGGCTCCTCCTTCTCGTCGGGACAAATATCCCTCGCGCAGATAACTTCGACCTCGAGAGTTCCCTTGCACATGTAGAAGCCCAGCTGTACTTCGCCGTTCTGTGCTCCTGCAATGTTTGCGATCGCAATCAAATGGATACGGAAGTATCCAAAAATTTTAATAAGAAAACTAATAAGATAAAATAAAGATTGATATAGACATTCGAGATTTAATGAGTTAAAAAATAAACGCGATTTCAGCTTTGTGATTTATCAATTTGAGTAAAATTATCTCAATCAGAGGTAGGTAATATTTTTATAAGGAAGAACTCTTTTTCGAGTTAGTCGAAATTACATTTTAGACAGAACTAAGAAAAAAATATATATATAGTATTTGCGAAAATAAATAATTTAATCTTAAGGGAACTGAAGGGGGGAAGGGTGATATAATGGATATTTTACCACTGATTATTTTGTATCCTTTTGGCAGCAACTGTCCGCGACCCAGTTTCAGATTGACGCCATTTTCATTTCTCGCTGACTGACTGAAATAACAAAAGTTATGCCATAGAAATTCAATTACGTTTAATTTAATGAATATCAACTTAGGATGTGATTCAGAATTTCCGTCCGCTCTTCTACCGTTGCATGTACGATAACCGAACTAAAATATCAACGACGCGATGATGTAAAGCGTAACTGATGAATTGATAAATAGACATTGAAAATATGAGTAGAACAGAGTGATTGATCCACTTTAACTTTTGTCACAAAAGATGGATCGCGTACCTCCATTTCTCGTCTTCGTCGGATTCGCTATTTCGATCGTAAAATCTCTCAGGAATCTCCTTGACGCTGTCTTTGCGCTCACCCCGCCCTACGAGTTGAAAAATATCTTTTTACACTATTGATCACATTGGACCGGCTGCAAATTGTATGGTGTTGCACGAGCAAGCAGAAATCTATCTTATCACGATATTACTCGAATCTTATTCATTGAATGACAATACTCATGATGAAAATTTATAAATATTATCACAATTGACATTCCTGGATTTAGGCGATTTTCTACGTGCTTCCATACAGATTGCAGTTAAGTAGTTTTATTAAATAAAACAATTTACACCTGCCAATCAGAAGAGTCAGTTCTACGGGCTTGTAATTTCAAACTCAGTTTTTGTATGCAACACATCTCTCACAGAAGCTTCCTACTGAACAATACGACAGTTGCAAAGCATCTTCGGTCGTGTGAATTTCAAAATGATTCCAACAATCTATATTCTATCGTTAACGTAATTACGTTTCTAAAAATGTTTATTAAAATTTGCTTCGAACATCCGGTGGCACTTCAAATAAGCGATCGTGAAGATATTAGATAACTTTTTTTCTGGTCGTATATTGTATAATACTATAATGTACATGTAACTTTTATAATAAAAAATAAATAAAGTACATCATATATATCACTGTTTTACAATAATATCGATTTTTAAATTGCCGATAACGTCTACTTTATTATACAAGGATATGCAGTGAGGATTTCTATGCATGCAAATTCGATCGATGCCAATGGGGCTACTAGCCGAATCATGAAATTCAACGACCGAAGCTTCCTGAATTAGGTAAATGTATGTAATAAATTCCAAACGCGTTTTCTACATAGAAGTAAGATACAAACTTCGGCTCCAAAGTACCAATGATAGCAGGGAGTTTCAACTCTACGAAGAGGGAAGTTCGGTCTCGCTAGCTGTAATAAGATAATTAGAAGCTCGGAGAGCTAATAGAGTTCGTCCTTGTTCTATTGTTAACATATTCTTCTTGAAGTTCTCATTATGATTCTTATACATTTATACTTGCCCATATATTTATTCTAAGACATACATATCACTCCAATTCGAGCAAACGCTCTTTGTCAAAATTACAAATTTATAGATAAATTAAACATATATATGGATTTTCATCTGAAATTATATTTTCTATCGATTTGTTTTTAGTTTTCCTGCTATAAGAAAAGATATTAGGATTTCTTACCCTATGCCCTATATATATTTATCATTTATTTCTACAAGCATTATTGTACATTTCCCGAATTTATATATCTTTTACTTCTAATTTTTATATTAAAAAATTCTTTATTAAAAAATTCGATCGAAATATATCATTTCATCCATATACATCATATTTGTACATTAACATTATCATTTTATACAAATGTTAATAAAATATTTTTGTATATAATATAAAAATATTCCTTGGTGCAATATATAAAAACTAGATGTCATAAAGTAGAAAATTTTAAATATATGTACAGGTAAGAATAATTAATATAAAATACATTTGTTAAAAGTTAAAGAGAAAAAAGATTAAGAACAATTTCGGAACTAGCAGACATAGTATAAAGAAAGAATCGGTAGAAAAACGTCGTATAGTCAGTATAGAGACAGTGTCAGATAAGTCAATCACACTAATAAAATGCTACTTGTCAGATGTTCGTGTCAATATAGAGCTAAAGACGTGCGACGATACGACGACGATGGCATTCGACGACTTCTCTTACCTAAGATCACGATTGTAGATAGCAACAGTGGTAGCAGTAAGTTGGCTAGCGTTCAAATTATCTATAAATGCTAATAGTGCGCTCAAGCAAATATTCCAAAGCGTTATTATAGTCGCTTCAATTGCTAAAAAATTTAGGAGAGAGAAGCAAAAAGGAAGTCGTAAAGGTTTTGCAGTAAGGAACGTGGATAAGGTATTTTGTATACTACTCACCTGTCTGCAGATGACTCGAAAAATTGCATGACTACTTCCACAATGTATTGTTAGTTAAATAAATAACGTTTGTGCATGAGCAAACGTGTATGGATACATGTATGTGTATATGTGCTTGTAAAATTTAATCACCTATCCATCAATTATGAAAGTTATACGTGAAGTTGTTAACGTTACAATAATTAAAGATGTAAAGACTGATGTGCGCGTGTATTTTCTGAAACTATTAGGTTATAATGGATATATTAATAAAGTTATAATTGGTAATCAAACTGAATTCACTACTTAAGAAATTTCAATTGTTAACAAAGTCAAATAAAATAATAAAAGCAATTTCAGGAAAAATGTTACATTTATTATTTCAAGTAGTTTTCAAGTAGTTATCTCGATCAAATTTACAGAAGATATAATCCTTAGAAAAGAGAAAAAAAAAAGAGATAAAGTTAATTATAGAAGATAGCAAGGAATTAATGTACTAACTCCTTGGCGTTTAGAATGGTTAACTAGACTAATAAATGAGAGCAGAAGATGAAATAGAGTACGATTAACGCAAGCAGGAAATTAATGATATACCGAGAAGTTGCAAAACTGACAGAAGTATAATTAATCTCGTTGTAAAAAATTATATCACGATGGGATCACGAAAGAGACGCGTGCAAAGATGAAAGAAAATATTCCGCGGGTGGAGTTCGCCAACATGTTATCCTTTTTTTGTCTTATGATAAATAACATTTTGTACGTCTTTGAAAAGTACAACGTGTATCGGGGGAAAGACAAATTAATAGCACATGCACGCAGAGGGAGAGAAGAAATAAAATTGCAAGAAAAGCGACACGTGAGAGACATTAGAACGGTATTCTTTGTATATTGATATATCTATTTCTTTTTTATATTATTGATTACGTCATTGATTAGTAAAAAAGAGAACAGGATAAAACAATGGAAGAAAGTAAATATGGAAGGTTACAGAGAAAAAAAGAAACCGTGAGCGTATGACACACACAGACAAATTGCTGTTGCAATTGTTATAAAAAATGCAATGTTGCAATGATTATAAAGATATTTGTTGCCTATGTAAATTTTGCCTGGAGATCTCTTCTGTTGAAAATGTGTTATTGTAATTAATATTTTATAAAATTAATTGTATTAGTAAGGAATTATGAAAAAATAAAATATTGCAAAATAAAATAAAATATTAATAATATCACCAAACTTCAAT
This sequence comes from Temnothorax curvispinosus, assembly GCF_003070985.1. Classification (NCBI taxonomy): domain Eukaryota; kingdom Metazoa; phylum Arthropoda; class Insecta; order Hymenoptera; family Formicidae; genus Temnothorax; species Temnothorax curvispinosus. The sequence continues at coordinate 318,353 of NW_020217343.1, read as the reverse complement.
TGACTATAACTGGCATATTTGTTCACAAAAAATCACATGGTAATGCCAGTTATAGTCAATTGAAGTTTGGTGATATTATTTTATATTCACTGGCGGAAAAAAACCTTTCCATTAAAATAAAATATTCATTATACCTTCGAATAAAACGTGGTGTTGCTAATGGAATTAATGTTTGGCTATAGAATGGTTAATTTTTTTAATACTAAAATCGCGTAAAAATTACCTTTGTAAAAAGAAAATAAAATGTTCATCAAATTGGAGTTGTAATCTGAGAATTCAATCAGACTTGGGAATTTTTGAATCTAAAATCATGTTTCTACTTTTCGTTTATTTACACCCGAACTAATGGATATTCTGATATCAATTTTGCTACGTCTACGTTTGACGTATCAATAAATTTACTCCGTTCTTATTCTCTCTCCGTTGCAGAATAAACACTACGATACCGTTTGTTAAAAGGGGAGTTTTAATTAAAGAGGCAAAATTTGGTAGCGAGATTCTGCTCAAAATACAGATAGACAGAGAGTGATAGAGGAAAAGAGCGATAGACAGTGAGCGATAGAGAAAGAGTGTGTCTTACCGGAAGCCCGTAACGTTGGTTGACAGTGCCTTGCGATTATTTATCGAGGTGGTGTGGAGTGCGGCAATGGGAAGGAGGCCGAATTACCGGTCCTCGGAGACACAGGCTCGCACTGCCACACAGTAACTGTTGGGACTACGCACTCTGTTGTCGTTGTTGGTGGTCGATGGTGGTCGATTGGTTGGTTGGTTGGTTGGTTGGTTGGTTGATTGGTTGGTTGATTGGTTGGTTGGTTGGTTGGTTGGTTGGTTGGTTGGTTGGTTGGTCGTGCGTGCGTGGCCCACGATTTGTCGTCGATAATCGGGGTGGTGACGATGGTCGATGGCGTTTCGACCGAGCGAACCAAGTGTTTCGCGATTCGAGTTGAGTACGAAGAGCGTTCAGAGTTTTGGCATTGGCGGACGGTGCCGACCGAGAAAGGATATCAAGATAATCAGCAATACAGTCAGTGAGGCGTCAAGTTCTAAGTGCACGCTGCGCTCGAGGCCGTGCACTTACGTGAACGAAGATATGCACATAGATGTTAACAGGAAGTCGGAGGGCGAGAAACTGATTAGGTGATTGCGATTCTTTTGATGACGTCGGGGACGCTTAATGATCGCTTCGATTATTAAGCGCAGCGACTTATACTGTCAACGAGATGAACGGCCGCATAATTCGGCCGATTTTTGTGCGAAAGCGAGGAAACTGAGTAGGGATAATTGTGAGTAGTACTTTGACCCGTCGCGTTGAATTCATTCTCTTCACGTGCTCCAAAAACATCAGCCAGCTTCTTTCTCATGCACAATTTAAAGCCTGCTTCCTCGTAAATCTTCTAGTATCTTCATTAGCCGTCAGCAGATAAAAAATACGCTAATTCTGTGTTAAACTAAGTAAAGTTCATTCTACATCGAGGTGAAATATTACTTTGACTTTGTGAATTCTGTTAGCGTGTGCCATATTATGTAATAAACGTTCTTTTCATACGTTTAATTAATACTTTAGTAGAATAAAATGTCAAATACAATATTGTAAAGATTATGGAAATTGGATACATTCAATATGCTAATATACAAAAAGCACCAATATTGTCATTAAATATTAACTGCTTCGATCTTTATCTTTAATCAAAAAATTTTCATAATTATTAACGTATTATCACCGCAATCGACTTTGTACGTTCAGCACGTAGCAGAAGCCGCCAGCTAAAGCGACCGTTAAGCCTGAAAGATGAAGAAACGATAATCTTGCTGACAGAACGATCAGCAACGCATCGTGGCACGCTTGGTGTCAATGCGGCAAACAACACTCGGAGGAGTGAATGAGAGGCTGAACAGCATAAGAACAAATAGAGATAGAAAGAAAGAGAGCAACAGAGAAAGAGCGGAAGATCGCGGCGCGTAAAGTCACACACGTGCGTGCAACGGTATACAGAAGCACAACAGCGAATTATGTTTTCCGCTATTGTGGCGAACGGCGGTGGCGGTGGCAGCGGCGGCGATGACACTGTTTCTCGCTTCGTAAAAGCCTGAGGTACAGCCGTACAGCGAGAGAGAGCGAGAGAGAGAAAAAAGAGAGAGCAGGGGATTTGAGTCGTTACTGTCAGGCTGTGAGACGATACGAACAATCAGCAACAGGCAACAGCGGCGCGCAACAGCGATCGCAAAATACAGTTGAGCAGAGAGCGCACAGATCGTGATCGCGTTAACTTTTGCTGGTTTTGGTGGAGAACACATCGACCTCTTCGTGGAACGCAAGCAGAGCGAGAGACAGACACAAAGGCGGAATAAAACGTGGTGGCTTAATGCTCGGTAAAACCACGTCGATTTACGAGCATTTCCGTCGACCGGGACGATGACTCCTCGAGACGTAAAAGCGGAGGATGATTGACGAACAAAGCTTGAAATTTTTCCGCAGATCCAAGCGAGAATGTCGCACGATGGATTTGTTTTTAAGCTCCACGATGGACCCACGCGGTAGTGATCGAGATGCTTTTCTACTTTTTTTCTGACTCGATTCCATTCCGACGTCGACGAGTCAGTTCCGCGCAGCTAGACGAACCTGTGCGATGACTTTTTGGCGAGTGTTCGTTGGGGATTTGCAGTCTAATCCAGAAGCGAGGTAAACGCTGAATCAAGCATCGAGCGTATGAACGATGAGATAAGCGACGAGGCACAATTGAGGATGTAAAACAGAAGGCGAGGATCGAAGGCGGTCATCGTCATGGTCGACATTATAGACACGAAAATCTATTATCGAGTCGATCGTATCCCGAAGTCTTGTCAAAATCCTTTCCAGGTCGGGCTACTCCCGTTTTGAATCCGTCCGATTTAGATTCCACAAACTGGGACAAAAATGGCTTTTGACAAAAACGAGTGAGAAATTCCTTCGTGTATTAAGATCGTTCGCTCGGTCAAACCGCGCGGGGTCGACAGGACGTGATAGTGCGAGTTAGATAAATAATAATTGCATCGACATCCGAGTACAAAAATGTTGGATAATTGTTGGAAAAAAGAAGGGTTTCTAATTCTACAAAAGAGAGTCGTACGATGTGGTTAAACATATAGGTGAGGGCTACACTGAATATAAATTAGGAACGTGATTATACGAAGTAAAAATTATATGTAATAAAAAGAATTGCAGATTATAATAATTTCAAAATATTTAGGAATTTAAAAAATACCTTTTTATGGCACACTGAAGTTGTACATCGAGATAATTATTGCGAAAGTGTTCTGCTTTCTTCGTGCCATATGATAGTATATAAAGACGTAACAGTAAAAATAAGAAATGTTTTCAGAATTTTTTGCCAAACAGTTTTTACTTCAAAAATTTACATTTTATCGGATAATTATATAGATTTACATTTAAATGGGATCTTTTCTTAATAAAAAATATGATATTTAACCTTTTAATTAATTCTATTACTTAACAAAAATTAAAAAAAATTTTTTTAATTCTTTACTTTTTGGTTTTATGTAGAAACAAGCGGAATATTTTTTAGAAATCGTAGAATAGTGAGTTAGTGCAATTTTATTTTCTGTACACAAAAATTGTTTTCTGAAAATTGAAATAAAAAATAGGGAGAAAAACAATATTAATAAAGAGAAAGAAACAGGCAAGTGATTCATGTAACGTACACACATAACGAATATGGTCGGACAATCACATGTGAGACGAACACACATGTGTACGAACACTCAGATACAATGCACACGCGCTCTCGCACACTTACATACATCTGGATGCACGAATTATGGTATGGCGTTTTATTAATGATTCTCTTAGTCGAGCCAGAGATAGTGACGGTGACCGTGATGGTCGCCAACGAGACGTTAAACAACAGTAACGGTGACAAAATAGAGAAAGACAGAAAAAGAGAAAAAGTGTATCACAAAATGCAGTAAAAATGGTTCGTGGAGGTGTGACGAATGGAGAGGTACAAAAGGCAAACAAACAGTCGGACGACGGACGAACGAACGAGCGAAATGATGGCCAAAAGAAGCGAGGAAAATGTTTATACTCACGGCTGCCGCGTTTCTTGTCGCCGGAGAGACTCATGGTCCTGCTGAGTTCGCCTTTGGTCGCCTTCAACGCTCGCAGACCCTCCAGGATCTCCTCGGGATCCCTCATCGGTCTGGTGAATGAGCTTCGCCGCCGATCGCGATTGTAATGCACTATAGCCGGCATGTCAGCCTCGCCCATGCTTCCACCTGGAACGAATTTAAATTAAGAGCAATTAGATACAATTACGAGAATCATACATTAGTGATATTGAAGGACTAATGACATTTTTCATTCGTATTTCGCGAAATGAAATTTAATTCTAATATAGAACGAAAGTTCACAATTGTCCATACAATTATTAAATAGAATAAATAGATCATAAATTGTTACATATTTGTGATTTTCATTAAAGAAAAAAAAAGAATGTTACAATGTCATTCTTTATGATGTTGCCCTTTTGTTTTTTTAATGCTTCTTTGATGCCTGCTATTTTTCACTTCGCGGTGCATCGATTTCTGTTGTTTACAACGTTTACACGAGCATCTTCTAGCTGAAGTGACGTAATCGAATAGCGATAATCGAGGAAGCTGTTACTTAAGCGTGCCAAGTGCTCCCAAGCAGAGGTACTCGAGGCTACCCAACAATAGCATCACGGATAGTCCCACTCTATCGTTATATCATCTTTGAAAAGGAGACAGAAGAAGGGGCGAGTTCGCTTGAAAATGGCCAGCTTGCAACGAAAAGCGGAACACGGTTTATTGGGTCGAGTATCCGCGAACAATGTCGAAAATTTTGACGAAAACATCTTTTAAAAACTTGAATTTTCAAAAATTTTAACGTTCTAAGATTTCGTTTAAGTTTTTTTGTACCGAATGCGTTATTTGGCAAATGTGTGCAAAATCGCTTGTAACACCAACTTAAAGATATATAAAAAAAACTTTATTATGGTGATTTACTATAACAAATATATCATATCTAATGGATTTTAAGTTTAAATTTTACATTTACATTAAAAAAGATATTTGTTTATTTTTTCTTTACTTATTATTATATCTCTTAATTTTGCACAATAATTAAACACTAAGAATTATTAATTAAGAAAATTAAATAGAATATTAAATAAGAATGTTAAATAAAATGAAAATTTTCTTAAATTTCTCTGCGGAGAAGCTTGATATGAATTTAATTCAAGATATCATTTCTTTGTAATTAAAATTCTATCTTTCCGATTACAATACTATTAAATGCTCTCGTAATTATAAGCCTCGCATTAATTTCTCTTGGCCAAGAGACTAATGGAAATTAGTTGAGGGAGATCCTCTTACTGACGCGTCGTTGCATTCCCGCCAGCAATTTCTCCGAAAGAGAAATTGGATGGTATCGAATCTTTTTCGTGACGCTCACGTTTGCTGTCGGTGCCGCCTTGACTCTGGAAGCTGCTTCTGCGGCTACCCGGCAGAGATCTGCTGTAATCCCGGTTGAGCTCATAAGGCTCGACCTCGAGTTGCTCGGATTGGCTGGAACCGCGTCTGGAATTGGCGTGCCAGGCATGGTCCGGATGCAGGAAGCAGAACTCCGGGCTACCGCTGTCGCTCTGCGTATCGTCGCTGTAGCTACGATCCCGCAGCTCCTTCCTAAATAATCTCTGGGCGACCTCCATCGATAGCGAACCGCGCGGCGAGCAATACGGCGACTTGCCTGTTCGAAGCCCGCGTGGATCCTCCAGCCGATACCTGACATTTCATAGATTGCGATACTTCGACATATAAACGGTTAACAAGATCTCAATTTTCGTATTGTTATTAATCATCGATTTGATTGCTGTACAAAATTACGTTAATTAGTTTATGTATCTATTTATATTTATTATTTATGAACAGTGAAGAGATTTCACATATTAATATTAATATTTGATACATTTATAGTGCAATGCACATATTAATATCACATTAATATTTAATACATTTATAGTGCAACTAATAATATTTGAGACATTAATATTTAATTTAATACATTTATAGTGCAATTCATAATAATTAATAACATTTAAAATACTAATTCTATTAAATTTATAACAATTTCTAAATATTATAGCAATTATAGTTTAGCTGACTATAAAATTCATAGACTGTTTTACTGTTTTACAGTCAAGAACCGCGTGTCAAATGATCATTGCAGTTATCCAAACGCAAGAAGTGTTTCAATCTCTATCTGAAAAAAATACACTTACCAAACTGCTCTATCATTTTCAAGCGCTCGCTGAACATCGACAGTGCATTCACCAAGGAACACATTATCGCCATCGGGACAGTAATCCCAGAGAGTCACCTCGATCGCACGTTCCATCAGGCTCTCGCCATCAACTCCAGTAAAGAACAATGTAGCGTTCCAGATAGGTTTCTGGGTCGGCTCAGCTACGATAGTTTTCAGCGGAGTTGCATTGCCGCTATAAAGGTCACGAGTGATTAATTAATCTTTCATTTTAAGCGTTCGAAGCATAAAGTAAAGATAAGTGAAGAAAGAGAAATCAATTTGGCGAAGTTCTTGGAGAAGCAATTAAACGCATTAATCGCGTTCACGCGGAACTATTGTGAAATATCAATTGATCTGTCATGTTCTAATTTTATCTAATTTATTATTTTTACTTTGCTTCGTATCGTACGTTTTATACGGTCAAGAATCGATTTCGCGGAGGACCAACGTGTCGGATACATTCAGTCCAAGAATTTACGAGATGTCCATGGACTTACGATGGTGGAGCAAGGATAAGCTTTGCGAAAGCCTCCGGCAAGGTACCGAATCCGGTGTCTTCTCGCGCACATAAGTCGTCGGCCATGAAAACCGAAACGACCAATTCTTTGCGTTCCGTCTCGTACGAAACCTGGATCTGTATGCGGCCGGTCACCTGCCTCTCCTTCGCTATTTGTTCCTAAAAGATACGAGACCAATCTTAACATTTCTAGTGCATCGTAATCCGTAGGGTTGAAGATTTTTTAACCTGCTGGTGGAGATGAACGTTCCTTCATTTTCATAATTTAGATATAGTTCCCAAAATATAAAGCAAATAGTAATAAAACGTTGATATTAGAGTGGAGAATTAATTATTGAAAGCAGTTATTAATATACATATAATAAATACGGAAATTTAAAACGAAATTCATTAACCAATTTATAGCAATAATGATAAAACCGATAAAACTCGAAAATAAAAGTATCATCTTAAAGGTATCTAAATTCTCCGCCAGAATACATCGAACGATTTTTTAATGGAACCTTCGTGCTCCACTCGCGGTTGTTGAGGAGACCGAAGCGGAATTCATTTTGCATGCAGAAGCAGTTTCGCGGTGGAGTTTTGTTGAGAAGATAAAACGAAGGAAAAGAATGTGAGCAAACTAAGAGCAGTCCTCGAGGTTTAATTTTATTCGTGTCAAGACCCATTTCATGACGCAGACCATACAAGTAGCAACTATGGGTGTGTATAGTTGTGTGTGTGTGTGTGTGTGTGTGTACAGGGGTGTAATCCTAGAAAAGTACTGATCTGTTTCGCTCTTTTATTTAATTTTTATTTAACTCTTTCAAACTAGCTATTCGGGCCAATGATTTTATCTAATTAATCCTAATTTATAATGAATATTTCTAATCTTTAAATTGAGATAGAAATCTGATATTACAAACAATTCATTGGCTCTTTTCAATATAGATAGGTTGACACAATTATAATTTCTTTATTATAGAGTTTATAAAGGATTTTGAATGTAAAGTTACAAAGATCTTTATCTTCGAATATCCTCGAAGAGTTAACAGAGAAATATTGGAAATCTTAAGATCTTTGAAAGCTTGAAAATCCATAGTTACTACAATATTGAAACTTAGACATCTCCAAAGACAGAGTTCCTTATCTTTAGAGCTTTATATAAAATGGAATCTTTTAATCCTTACATCTACGGATTTTTGGATTTTAAATATATTCCGGATTTCACCAAATTATTTTGTTACAGAGAGACATAAAAAAAGAGACATTATATATATATCGCTCATATAATTGATATTATGTCATTAACATTATTTTAAGATTAACATTTATAATGTTTAATAATATATTTAATAATAATTTTTATTTTACATTTATAATGTTTAATAATATTAATTAAATTTACCAATTAAATAACTATAATATTATAATATATATGATGTAAAATTCATTTTTTATTATTAATGAGTAAGGATAAATTGTGTGTGCTTGAAAGAGTTAAAACAGGATAACTCTATTCTCTTATTAAAATATAAATTATTATTTGATATTTTTATCTAAATAGCATTTAAGAAAACACATCATTGGATTACAACCCTGTACGTGCGATACAGTCAAGAAAAACGTTCGTTTGAAAGCAAGCTTTTGTTAATTTTCATTAATCTCTTTTTTTCGTCACGACCGACGATTTATATGTATTTATCCTCTAGGTCTTCTTCTCCTCTCCTTGTATTCTCTTCCGATGTTTCCACGACATCGCTTCACATATCTTCTCTGCATTCCAGCCTCGCATGCCTTCCCACGTGTCTAAGCCTTTTATTATCACGAAAAAAAAACATAAATCGTCTATCACTCTTTCTCTTTTCACGTACGGTTTTCCCGAACTGTAAACTGTTTGCTACGTATTTACATCTGTATATATATTGAAAAGGTTCTTTCTACGCAAGCAACCATGTGTATCGTCGCAACGCGCTTCTTCGGCTGCAATAAGTCATACTGTAATGACATACGTATTAAAGATAATACATCTATTGTAATTCAATGTCTGCAATTTAGTGTTTTAACAATTAAAATTTAACATATATATGCTTTTGCGTTCTCTCAAAAGAGCTTATATGCAAATTGATCGTATTGCTGTTCTATTTAAATGAAAATTGAAACTAATTGATATCATAGCTCTAATATTATTATATAAAATATGAATTTCCGGATATAGGATATCAATTTGTGATATAAATACAAATCTAATATCCTAACTTTCAAAACTGAAATTTGATGCAGAGTGTGGTAATTCCGTAAACTAAACTTTTGATTAACATGCTAATTTCAAAACTATATTTTAGGATAGTAATTTTTTAGATGAAGTATATATTTACGAGAACTCTAGTCTAGTATTAATTTTTAAATTACACATTTAGCGAATTTATTAATAAATAATATTAATAATATAATATTATTTTATAATAAAAGTAAAAGATTAATATATTTATATATTATTAGATTTCTTAAATATTTATATTTTTAATATTTTAATACTTATTTGTAAATATTTATTAGTGGATTGATGAGCATTACGATATGCTTTTTTAACCATATCATTTAAAATGAAAAATGGAAACTACCACATGCGAAAAGATAATTAATGATCATAAGACGGCCGGTATTATGCTTGGAGATTATTTTTACGAACAATCTCTGTTAACAAGTGCGGTCTCGGTAATGGGAATAGAAAAGTTATCGCGGATAAAAGCGGATGAGGATGGGCGAATCTTTTTATCTCGATTTAAAGTAGAAAGTAAAAAATGAATTTTAATGAAGATGACGATGAGATTCTGGAAAGAAATCACGGTAAAAATAATCCAACTCGCTAACTTGCTATCTCTTCCCATTATCTTTTCATATAATAATTTTATATATTAAAATAGTGTATTGTCGCATATAATTTCGCTATTTAATAATCAACGTTAAAATTAGTGAAAATTATAAATCAAATATTCAAGGAATATTATCCTCTTAGAAATTCTCTTAGAAAATTCATCTGCTTTTTGTGACGTTTGCACGAGTTACGAATTGTTTATAGAACGTTTCTTAAATGATTAATTGTGTAAATTCAGACAATTAGTTTTTTTCTATACATCGATATACCGTTCCGTTCTACAATATACGTGCACAAATTTTTTTGAAGCCGAAGAAGAGCCGTTGCGACAAGCGTTGATGTACAATGTCAGTCTACGGTTGTTTCCAAAGCGCGCATTTCCCCGGTATGACAATCGGCCAGCATTGTGACACGTTTCGCAACAACCGTCCCTCTTCCCCCCCCCCCCCCCCCCCCCCCCCCCCCCCCCCCAGGAAAATTCATTCGATGTACTCGATGGAGAAGTGCGTCCATTAAATCTGCGCTTGTGCACATATACCTTCCGTGTCCGTATAATACCAGGGAAAAGCGAGAATGTTGACAACAACCAAACGCCCGCGTTTCCATCCGAGCGATCCGCGCGCTTGTTCGTCGTTACCGTTAAAGATTATCGGCTTCGCCGCCTCGTATAGCCCGGTCGTTAAACATTGGATAAAAACGCTTAAGCTCCGCAAAGATTAAAAAAATAAAAAAATAAAAAAAAAAACAGGACGGACGGAGCCCTTGAATACTCGTTTATATTTATTTAACCGCGTGCTCGTCGAAACGCGTTGCATATCGATGGGACATTGAATTGTCGATTTCACACTGCCGTCGATTGCTAGCCGCAGCATCACAATTGCGAGCGCGCCACAAGTGATACCTCTCGCAATGATGACAATGCGCTCGGACGTTTGGCATTTGTGCATCACTCAGGACGAGTTTGGTGTTCGTGTGTCTGCGCTCGCAACCAAAATTAAGGACAGCGGACAGATAGGGGGAAAAAAGAGAAAAAGAAAGACAGAGAGCCATACATGTGTGTGTACGTGGAGAAAGAGAGAGGTTGGTATACGATCTATGAACTGAAATTATCAGCTAAACAACGAGACAGCCATAGACGTACGAGAAAATTGGAGAGAGAGAAAGAAAGAGCGAGAGAGAGAGAGAAGAGAAAGAAAGGTGAGAAACGAGCCGCCAAGGAGGAAAAAAACGCTAGCGTACAACTAGAATTCGTGCCAGTTGGGAGAGAGTAGCGTGGAGGGCCAATATGCTAAACTTGCTCAACATGAACAACTTACATTTCGTCTTTTTCATTTCTCTTTCGTCTCAGCGGATCTATTGCTTTTTTTTTTGTTTCTGATCATTATACGTCTATTTTTTTTTTAGTATTTACACGGTGCGGTCAGCTTTTGTCAGCGGGTATATACAGGGAGACATACAGTTGCGTATATGCATGTATATATATATATGTATAATATAAAGAAACGTAGATGACATCGAATATGTACATTCGTATGAGTGGAAGTAACGGATTTACTTAAAGTAACGTAGAGCAAAGAGAGACGGAGCAGAGTGTGTAGAGATCCAGAGAGGAGTCTCGTGTAAGTCCATCGTACATCGGGGATGAGAAGAATCAGAGTTAGAGACAAATAGAAAGTGGAAGGAGGAAAGAGAGAGAGAGAGAGTGAGTGAGTGAGAACAGAGGGGGGACGAGATATCAACTGATCGTGATAGCGAGATATACGTAATCTAACGTAAAAGAGAAATGGAGGAGCTGTGCAAAAATGTGATAAGGAGAAAGAAACAGTTAGAGAGTGAGAACAGCGGGGACGAAGAAGATGGATATACATTTATACATATATATGATCTTTCTCTGGCAGGGTAAATTACGTAAAGAAAGATCGAGTGCCACAGCCTCCGTGTATGCATATAGAGTCGAGCTTCTCCGCGAGAATCTCCTTTAGCTTTTCCGCCGTTTCTCCTTTCCATTCAGCCTTTGGAGGCCGGCTTTTTCGTGAACGAGGAGAGGGCGAGCCTCATCGCGAATCCAAGGCTTTATAATTATACCGAGAAAATCTGGAACAGTGTCCAGCATGCTTTGCCGGGAGGAATTGGAGAGCACGTATCGCGCTACGTACATACACGTGTACGTGTTTATTAGTAATTTATAGAGAGAAATGTAACGTGACTTTTTATAAAGAGCAAACCTCTTTGAAATATCACTGTAAATTCGGCTTTCCATATTTGCAAACAGCTCTCTTCCTTTATCGAGCGTGTATTTATTTCGAAAAATCGTGACCAGGTAAAATGACAAAAATATAAATAAGCGATAAAATGCTACATTTAATCATATCCGCGTTTCGTATGCACAGCATTTGGCAAATGCTTTGAACTAGAAAATATTCAAGCTCCGAACAAATCGACTGCATTATTCAATCGTTCTAATAAGCGGTACAAAAACGTTATTAACATACACGATATATTTTAACATAAATAAATCTCGCTCGACACTATTCCATTCCTTTCGAAGACTGTCGAAAGTAAAAGGTTCGCCGGTTATTCGGAGTGAGTTTCATAGTGAGAAATTCGACATTCGAGGTGCTTCGCGACGGATCGCTTCCAGGCGATTTTATTCCGCGCGAGATCAGCAATGAAGCAAAGAAAGGAGAACAGCAACGACACAACTCGCCCCAACTGACACTTTCGTTTTTGTGCGCTGCGCGTTTTCTTTTTTCTCGAATCTCGTTCTCGTTGCACGTTGCGCGTTTATTGTTAGCCACACGTCTTGCCGCGTCTCTTGACGTGAAACGAAAAATGAAAAGCGTGACATTCGTTCTCTCTCACGAAAGCGACGGGCACGCTCGCGCGCTGTCTTTCTTTTTTCCCCTTTTCCTTTTCTTCTGCGCCACCGCGTACTACGTCACTAGAGGGATCCCGGAGGATTCCCGCGAACGTCACTATTATCCAATTTTATCGTTTTAAATACTCTGCAAACGGACTCAAAGACAGCACGGTGCTTCTACGGTGATTTTTCAAGCGCGAATAAGCTCCTTTGATTCTGAATCTATCTTACTTTTTTGGAAAAATGTAAATTAAAAACGATAAATACGATTTTAAATCCGTAAATATGTCTTTTAGAAGGGATGCAATTAGCTTCGTAAACTTCAAGTCCATTTACGAAGTATACGGTGTACAAAATCGATAAATGTAATCGTAGAGCTCGCGCCGAAAAGTCAATAAATCTCGCTCATTAACCCTAGAAATACTAGAAATACTAGACGCGTTATTAATAGTTATAAAATTTATACATCTATAATATTTTCCACATAGATACGTCGTGGAGACTAATCTTATTACGTCTCTTAATAAACAACAAATTGCAGAAATCTTTATATTCTGCCTCGGTAATATTTAAGTGTTTCATCTTCCCCTACATTAACAAAGTTCTGACTCACGTCATTACTCGCTAAAGACGTTTAGAATCGACGCTGCAACGCTTTTGGAAATGGAGAAGTATATCGGACTTTACACGCGCGAGCTCTAAGAATTGCCAAGTAATAATGGTACACATGTTAGAGGCACCGTCTATATATTCGTCTTGTTCCTCTCGCGATGTCCACCACCGTCAAGATATACAGAACGCGAACGGGGAAAGAACTTTCGGTATACAACACGTGGATTTGTGTTTCTTACATAGCGATAAAATATCGCATTCTCGTCAAACTGCTCCGATTTATCAGTGAACTCTGTTGATTCCGGAAATCGTTATTTCAGATATCTTTACGCGGTTCTACTATTCTATATAAATTTCTATTTCTGTATAAATTCTGTTCCTGCATTTTATGAATATATACGTAGTGAGGATTAGATGTTAAATAAGTAAAATATGAGAGAATGAATTTAGCACTAAAATAATTCAAGGAATCACTGATAACAGATAAAATTTGTATGGGAATAATTTAGATGTGATTTTCAAAAGTAAATTTTGAGGGCATTTTTTTAGAATTCACACACACGAAAGATAATAAGAGTAAAAATGTTCTTCTTCCTTACAAACTGTACATTGAGAAACGTAGTCACCTGCGCGAAGCTCCGACATCTTGTGCGCGAACGCGTTAAATTAAACCGATTTATTTAACATTATTATTTCGATGTATTTTCGCGTGGTTACTGGCCGAAAACGTTCGAGCTTGAGCGATTCGATTTTTCATTCCGATTTAATTATTTCAATATTATCAATATTCGTTTTTAGTACACAAACTGTCGCGCTTTTTGCATTCCCGCGCGCCGCGCCAAATTGAAACTACGAGAGAGAGAGTTCGGTTAGTTCGGTAGCTCACTTCACTCAGCGCGTCGCCGACGAGTGGGCGAGTCGCGATCGGTGCGCGGTGCGCGTTTCCGCGTTTTATTCGTCGGTCCCGGGCCGTTTTCGCGGGCGGACGAACGGAGTGGATTCGGTGTCGAATCTGTTCATCGGCGACCGTCTCGGTATATCCATCGGGTCGTGCGATCGCGATCAAGCGTATCTCTCGGGTGGCCAATGTTCCAATGGACGCGCTTCGCTCCGCCGCTTTGTTCCGCCATCGCGTCGGAGCAACCCGCTCTCCGACACGAGTGTTTCGCAAACGTCGACACCCGTCGATTCGATTCGAAGACGTCTCCGGACAGCCGGCTGTCGAAGAGAATCAGGCATCGCCCGTCGAGAAATTAACCGAGAATTCGAGACTGTGAGAGCTCGCTGCTCGCTTGCCTACGGTAGTCGCGCGTGCTACCCCCTCCCCCTCGACGTGTTTAACTACAGCGCGTCATTTCTCGGAACCCTCGTGACGCGCCGTTTCCCGGAATTTTGGTTGTTTTCTCGGAACGACGCGTCGAGTAAAAAACGTAACAAGCTGAGCTGGGAACGTTCAGTCTGTACGCTCGCGACCGTCCAGCATATCGGATCGCGTGAACGCCACGCGCGAGTGAACATTTTCCGCCACGAACTTCTCGCCGAGTGCGTCGAACTGCGCGTCTAATTCGGCAGCCGGAGGAGTCGAAGGGATCGCGTCGAGAGATCGTCCAGAGACAGACGTCTACCGATCGAGGGACAGATGTGAAATCTACGGTAATAGTTTTTCCGCTTGCTCGCGTTAGAAGAGTATCCTATTATTCCGCGATACTATGGCATGGAAGTTTCGCCATTGTCCCTGTACACTATTGAGACTCGGAAGCGCGGAGAAAATCGATGGACGATTGTTTAATGTGCTAATGTGATAATCTGAACGCGATCGCGAGTGTCTTTCCGTGTCCGCGATTGAGTCCGTCGATTTAGACTTTTAGATCGAATCGCCGTCCATTCGAAGACTTTCTTTTCACAAATCCGCGTGTGTCTTGTGATCCAGTGCATCGAGGAGCATCGAGGAGGATCGAGGAGTATCGAAGAGCATCGAGGAGAACATGGAGCAATATCGAGGAGCATCAAGGAGCAACGAGAAGCAACGAGGAACGTCGAAGGAACGTCGAGGTGTAACGATATCGAGGTAAGTGTGTCGCGTGTAATTTGTTGTTGGATTACATCTTGGCGAGTTCTTATACGTTCGCTCTCTGTGATGTAAGAGAATAAAATATTCCCTTCACAGTTCCCTGCAGCCCCGATATAATTCCCAATATAAATGATAAATAAAATCGCCGTGAGGAAACCGAAAGGTTTAAAACAATTGCGATGGGCAATTTTTGCGGTCGTTTTCCAAACGCACGAATTTTTTTTCACGTGGGTTTTCCGGGTACCGTAATCAACAAAGTTCATCGATCTCGGCGTTGCACGTATACGCTCCCGCAGGCACTCCCGGCTATTTCGACAGACGCATCGACGCATCGCGTAGCGCAACGCTTTGCCCGCTTTGCCGCTTTTGCCTTTCTACGAGATCGGGATGAAAAGAAAGGGTGCGTTTTTCGTGAAATTCGAAAAGCTGCGCCGCCGTAAACTGTCGGAAGCGTCTAAAATCTAAGCAATTGTAGCAATCTTAGTCTTATTCTCGATAATCGTATTTGAAACACATAATTCTCGTCTAAACGTACTCCGATAAATCTGCACGAATATCACCTGATCCTTTAACATTCATAAAGGTAGAAATCTGTAGGTGATATATACGGCTTGTTCGAGCGAAGAAATGCGTATGTCTGACAAGAAATCGCTGATTCGGAAGATTCCGTATATGTTACATATGCATGAATTGTGCACGATCATATCGAGAATATCGAGATATAGTGCCTTTATTGGAAAATATATCTTTTTCTAACGCGTTATTTTTCATCGTTCTTATTTGGTATACTTCGAAAATCAAAAGATTTATAAAATCAGAGAGAATGACTTTTGAAAATTATAAAATATTAAGGGATGCAATTTAAATCGATGCCTTGAGTTAAATAACACGCGTGTCGAGATTTATTATTTCAACACAGGACCGTATTTAACTCAATTGATTTAGTTAAATTAACATTGTTTTAGTTAAATTAATGACAATATTGAGTAGGAGAATGGTTAAAAGTTAAAAGGAGTGGCGAATGGTTAAAAATGACAAACTGAATATAATTTAACGCTTACAAATTTAACAGTGTATATGTATTTTTTAAATATTTGATATATAAAAAATTTCAAAGTAGAAAAATGACATAATTGCTGAGTGCAGCACGAATATATAAAGAGTATGGATCCAAAATTTATTCCGGATTTTTTTCCATTTGTACGATTTATTGAATCGAGCACTTTGTAAAAGCAACACGGAGAATCATGGAGTCGATTTGTCATGCTGTTAGCATTATAAATAACGTTTCGTGTCAGATATGTGCGAATTGCGCTTGAACAAGCTTTATATTCTATATGGACTTTCATTGGTCCAACTGCAAAGATCCCTCGCGAGATGCACAAGTGATCCATAACAAAGTTCTAGCCTGTGTAGATCAAGTATTATAATATTTACACGGCCGATCGAAGACGATTGGCTTGATGTGTGATATATCCAGGCGAATCCGAGTTTTATTTATTGCAAGTGAAGTCGCAACGAAGTCGAAACCTATGGGCGAGTTTTCAGAGTTTATCCTCTTTCGACTTTTCATCGAAGGCTTTCCTTTCCAAGACTCGTTAATTCTTCCGCCTTTGTGCGACTAAAACGGAGGTTGAAAATAAATGTGCATATTCTGTCGGTTCTTAGCGACAGAAATTTGTCGAGTTGTTCGAACCAGGTTCCGACTTACATCGCGGTTTCCACTCACGTCGCGGAATTGTGCCGGTTGGGAAAAAAAAAATTCTTAATTCGATAGGTACTTTATCAAAACACCCAATATACCTAAAACTGCGCTAAAACACTAGATTCATCCTGTGTTGATCCGCGCTTTACAATCGCTTCTACGTCTCGAAGCTCGCGTTAATATCTAGGAGCCGTGCGAGTTTCCGCTTCCGCCCGTTCGCTGTCTCGAGAAAATTGAGGAATTATTCTGGGAACACGAGCGATCTTAAGACTCTCGATAGTCTCGATGACTCGAAGACTCACAATATGCGTGATTACAGTAAAGAAAGAGAGACTTGTCGGTCATTAATCTTTGACGTATCACACTGGATCAATTGTTATTGGCTTTTTAATGAGATTATATTAATATGATAGCACCAGTATTGTTAAAATAGAGAACTATTACTATATATATAAAATGTGTTTAATACCTATAGCGATAAATTCTAAAAAAATTAATATTGTTTTTTTTTGCAAGAATCTGCGGGATTTATTTTTTATTTCATTGCATTTCTTGATTGCTGCAACATTGCTTATTGTATTTACCTATGCATAATTATGCCATTTTTATATCAAATATTTGTTGGTTTATAGCAATCAGCTCTATTGTTATCGTAATTATTGTTGTTTCTATTATTAACAGTATTGTTTATTAGAACTGTAATTCCAATTAGTAAAATTCGTATGCAAAAGATCCCGCACGTTTCCTGAATTAATATATATATTTTATCAACGCAATACATATCTATTCAATTAAATGCACACATATTAACAATTTATAGAGAACAATATTCCGTACGCTATAAATTTCCTAAAAATTAAGTCTTTTATAAAGTTCAACAATTGTGTGTGTGTGTGTGTGTGTGTGTGTGTGTGTCGTATTACAAATTTATTTTTTATTTTACATGTACATGTAGGGCGCACAAAAAAAAGTGACGTCCTGTAGTATTAGAGTGAGAGAGAATCTAACGACGAATCTTTTTTTTTATACACGTTAAAATTTCAATCACTCGTGTTCCCAGATGTGTCTAATCTCGCGACCGATGTTGACTCTTCGCGAAAAAAACGGATGACTTTCGTAAAAATCCTCGGAGGCGATATGAGCATACGGGCTGCTCACACGGCGATTCTCTACGATTGATTGTACGAAAGCTTTTCTCTTCAGACAGAAATCGGTTGCGGTGTCGCGTAGAGACATTTGCTTTTTTCCCCCCTGCGCATATATGCGAAACCGACGGACGGAGGTGTTCGTAAGCTCGCGACTGATCGATGTAATTACACACCCGGCCGACTCGTGTCCGATTGCGATAATTGATTGGGAGGACCCCCTGATAGGATAACACCACGCCGCGTTGGAATGAAATCGGCGACACATCGGTAAACGATCGAATTAATGGTCGCGCGAAATGCGACGGCCGGGTATGCCGGGGTTCTATAGCGTTAATAGATTAAATTATTTTAACATGCGACAGGTCTCGGTAGCATTCGAAAATCCGTGAGCGTGTATATTAACGACGCTCGGGAAAAGAAAAGAAATATAAATTGAAATTCCGCAGCATCGAATATATGGCTATTCCAGGCGAATTTGACCGCCAACGATACGTAAAACATGGATTCCCTCAATTTATAGCATTTCAATGAGAAATTTTAATCTTCTTTAACTTTACAGTTATAGATACGTTTCTACAGATAATAAAGTCGATCCCGTCTATTAATATCTACAGTGGCATTAATTGTTAATGATAATATAAAAAGGAACGAATAATACCTCTTTTCGGCAACAAAATATAAAATTTGCAATTTTTACAATTTCTTTAGTATCCGTTAGACTTATTTTCGCAAGTGTGCGGCTTTTTATTGAATATACCCAAAATGAAAGTTCTCAATTTTCACGATTTTTGCAAGTTTTTTGTGAAATTCTGGCATATATGAAAGAACACCCCCGCGATTGCGTCGAAGAAAACGAAGTGGCGTACACCGTAACGCGCATTTCTGCTAGTGATTGTACGAGTGCTGCTGTATGGCCTAAAGGGATCATATACAACGTACTAATAAATTTAAGTTGCTCTCGAGTCGCGTCGACGACATGCCCTACGATCGATATCTGTAGCCAGTGGGAACCAGTGCCGTCAATGATATATTCGGAATTCTTACACTTCAGCGATTAAACATTATCTTACGCGCGTAAAATTATAAATAAACGAATATGCAAATGAACGTAAATCAGCAATTATCGTACGCTTTTTTCCTTTCGATATTTTTTTTATATAAAAGACATTGTTAATAGTTATACGTATATATCTGTACGTCTGTTCAAGATTCGCGCGTCTTTATAAAAATGCGCTCTTTTTTTAAATTTTGTACAAATGTCAGGCAATCACATAACGCGAACGTTTGCTTTCAGCGATGCGTTCGTTAACTGTGGATCCATACAAACATCTCTCAAGTTACTATCCGAATATTGAGCAGCTCTGAATGCAAACCGTGCGACGCGTATATAATATTCAATGCACGAATACGATTCAATGGAATAATTGCGACATTCGTGTAGCATATTTTTCGAGATTTTTTCCCGCAGGCTATTCGGGTATTCAAACTAGCGGCTAGGATTGCCACTATCGATTGGAAAACAGCGTGCCATACCGCCAGCACGTTATACTCTGGAACGTATCGCTGGAACGTTGAAACAGCGTGTTATCGGATATTCACGGCACTGGTTGAACCTATAAATTTGCGAGCGTTGCTTCTTTTACTAACTACAATACAGTCTTGTCCTTAAACTTTATCTGATAGGTAATTCGAGGAAATTTTACGGCTGCTAGGCGAGCGATAAGAATTTCGTTCATCCTGGCTGAAACTCTCGCGTCTGGTAAGATATTCATCGGAGTATTAAATCATGCGAGCTTTAAATCGTGCGATGGTAACGTGTAAAACCGATAGAAAGGCGAAAAGTAATTAGCAATAAATTCCCGTAGCCAATGCGGGTAGCGATATGTGATGACCATCGAATTCTCACGAAACTATCTTTTCATACAATTGTTGGGGGGAAAAAAGAGAGAAAAAGCGGATACACTGATCTAAAATTTCGATCTTTCAAAATGCGAAGGTGCGCGATGAAGGAATGAAATATCTTTCGGATGCTATGTTGCTCTCTACTAAAATATTCTGATATTGCTTCGATAGTTTGCTGAGAAATAATTCCAAGCAGTCGAAACAAAATAACTAATATAACATAATAAACGTAAAATCATAAGGAAAAAGGTTTTGTTATATATTTTACAATAGCAAAAAATTTTATGATAGTTTAAAAAAAAACCCTGACTTTTTGCTATTAGTTTCCTCCGACCAATATCGTACAAAACGCGATTGATAATCTCGTATCTCTATTCCACCTAAAGTTTAGAAAGCTACGATAACTTCTATTACACTCTCTTGCGTCTGGAGTTCTAAAATCACGCAAGCTCGAAGTAAGTTTTTGTTACAGATCAAAAACTTTATCTCGCTACTATCTCGCTATATATTATTCGGATCAATCGAGTTGGATTTTTATCTCTCGCAGTTCTTTCTCCTGAAATTACCTAATTCTCCAGTAACACCCTGGAAAGTAAGTTCCCGCACAATTCTTTAGTTATCTCTGTTCTATCGGACAGACTTTTTCCTTCGTCATCGATGCGCTCTTTGTATATAACTTATCTGAAGCGACCGCGACAACGCGAACGACGCACGCTGTGCTTTACAAGAAAAAAAGACGGGACATCGTTATAGTTCGTTACATCGACGTATGTACGTACAATATTTACACGTTAGCAGTCTTCGCGCAGGATCAGTGAAAATGCGCGGTAGAATTGTGCCGCATTGTGCTTTACCGGGATAAAATGGCGCTGAGCTGCGTGATTCAAGTGGTCTTACTTTTCGCGAATAATGCTCGGTCGGAGTACTCGACTTTTGTCAGCTTTTCCTAAGAACCGTCGACTAAGCGTTCGGATAAGATTGCCGGTACGGGGGACTCCTACCGAGAGATAAAATTTAGGGAGTAACTCAGGCATTATCGACGAGTTTAAACGTACTAGAATTGGGGGATAAACTAAACGATTAGTGAAACTCAGTGAAAATAAAATTATATGAAATTTGCCTGGTATTATCTATCGCAAAAGTTTAACGCTTAAAAGCTTCGTTTATATATATATATTAATACTAGCATTAAACTGTGTTAAAAGAGAGATATGCGTGAATAATTCAAATCTTAATTCGCAATTGTAAATTGACATCAATTTTAAATTTTATAATGTTGTATGTAAAAATTAAAAATAGATGCTTTTTTAGTATAAAATCTATAAAATAATGAAAAAAATGCGGTATATTTAAATTCATGCAAATGAATTGACCGGACAAAAGATCCGAAGACATCAGTTTTATTGCAGAACGTTTTTTTGGTCGCCAAAATTAATTGTAGGTATTAAAATTGATTATAATTAACAGGAGCTTTTTTTATAAACCGTGTTCGTTACGTGCACGATATATTTCAGCACATGACGTAACTCGCTCACTTTAACTGATTTGCACGTTGACGCTAAAACCCACGCACTTTTTCACACACGTCACGCCTGCCTGCACACATCTCTCGTTTACAAATGTGCGCAATCAGTTCGTGTCCGTGCACGCCTGATTAATCATACTTATATTATATACAAAAGTAAAGAGACTACGCGAGAGGACGCATCCCTTTTTTTTCAGCTGTTTCCCTGCGCTTTTCTCTTTCTTTTTTTCTTACGCTCTTATTCTCGGCTTATAAGCGTGCTTATCCCCGAGTCTGCGTATGCATCGTGTACATCGTGTAGGACAATGAGAGAAAGATAGAAAGAGAGAAACGGTCAATGTGTGTAGGTGTCAACTTAGTAACTCGTTATACCGGCGTCTTTGGCAGTTTCCTGCGCGTCGGCGACGTTGGCGCTTTCTCCGTTTCGGTTTCTGCAAAAACATATCAAAATGCATCGTATCAGTGACGCACGTTGCTTCCGTAACTGTTTTTTTCGTAGCGACTATATATGATGACATCTCTGTAGCCGGCCTCTCTCGCCGCGCGAGAGTAAAAAAAAACGAACGACTCGAAATTATCAGTTATTCATGGAGCTTTCTACTCTCGTAAGTTAAAAATTTTGAGCTCATCATTATTGGCAAAAATTCAGTTATTTTTGCGAATTAGTAACAATTAAATTCCTGTGATTAAGGGGATGCTGGAGACAGGTCTGTTTTACCACGAAATTTTCAGACACACAAATCTTTTGATTGATTTCACCGAATTAAAAATTTTTTGTCCAGAATTAAAGTATGAACGATAACGAAGACGGCAGGCACCAATTGCGTATGAAAAACGAAAAAAAATTAGAAAATTACATTTTTATTTTCGATTCTGCTGTCGACTCATGACAACATTTGCTGCAGATAAAAGTTTTAGACTGTGTACGTATACAAAAACCTTGCAGCCGTCACGGAAATACAATAAAGAAGAATCCTGTGCTTGCAGAAATGAGCTGCGAGCTTTAGTATAAGAGAAAAGTATGTTAGAAAATTTCATATGCACATGTTACGCGTCTCCCCGAATTCAGCCAAAAACTCTGCGCTCTGTATGTATGTGTAAGAATCGGTGAGCACTTCTTTATCGACGCTGGTCGAGTTTGCCTGCGCTCTGTATGTATATGTAAGAATCGGTGAGCACTTCTTTATCGACGCTGATCGAGTTCGCCCGCGACTCCAGCATCCCCTTAATTCAAAATTTTTAACTAAATAACTTATAATTCTGAGTCATATTTTTTCTTTTCGTGTAGTATGAAGTCTAATTGCGTAAGATATGTAACGACGATTGGTTACGTTGATAAATCATTGAGAATTGGTTTTTTATTTCTCATAAGTGCAATTTTATCTTTTGATGGCAAATTATTTATAAAAAAATTACATACCTTCTGAATTTATACACAAAAACTTAACGCGTCACGTATGAATGCAGAATGTATAAAATGAATGATTTAGCAGATATTTAGGGATACGAAAATATACTTGTTCATCTTACGGATACATTTTCGAGGTCAAAACGAAATCATGTCAACGGTCAGAGGC
>NW_020217343.1:252105-295250 GCF_003070985.1 Temnothorax curvispinosus | reverse complement strand
GGATACATTTTCGAGGTCAAAACGAAATCATGTCAACGGTCAGAGGCCATTCTTGTCCTAGAATATCACGGAACTTTTTTATCTGTCGTATAAAAAGACACCATTCGTATTACTTTGGATGCATTTATTTCTAGAACGATGTATACGGGCAAGAGCCTACACGCGACTGCCACCTTTCAGATGTTTTCTTTTTTTCTATGACGACCCGCTTTCGAAATAACTAATTTTTCACTAATGACCTCGGATTAGTTAAATGTAGTCAATTTTATATTTTATTACCACGACCATTTTTCTATTATGTTGCAAATCGGTAGAGAATATGTAATATATACTTTGTTCTTGTAGGTATAAAATTCTTTTCATAGAACTCGTATTTGGGGCATGAAAATCGTTGAGCGATAGCCGATTTTACGGGAAAACTATGTAATGAAATTTTATACGCAACGAAAATTTAATTTTAACTTTTATATCGATCTTCAATAAAATGTGGTTTCTTGTATATTGAGAAATACTTGCGAGTTTATATGAAATTGATATTAATGATGTAATCGGAGATCATTCCTATAAATTTCAGTTAGGGGAAACTATATTTGAACATAAGTAATACTCGCGATCACTCGCGTTTTGTCTGCTGGTATAACTTACCCATCAGCAGGCCCAAATTTGTAGGTGTTTTTCCGGATTGCGGATCGTCAAGCATCTCTCCAGTGCTGTTTTGCGAGAGTGCCATAGAAATCGGTTCGCCCGAGAAACACGAAGCGAATAACAGAGAATCGATTTACGGTTAGGTCTATTCACAATTGTGTCTATTCACGGTAATATTACTGTATGCATTGACTTACATATCGGTCGTATGCTCCACCACCAATTCCGCCATGTCGTCGGTCCGTTCGATTATCTGCTGCACCTCCTCGAAACTCCGATCGATCAGAGACATGCCGGACCATTCTAGCACCTATAAATAGCCATTTCGTATCAATGTATATTATTTGATGATGTAAAATATTGTAAAATATCGATGCGAACATGTGGAAAATATTTTTATTGCTCTTTTAAGTGAACGCGCGTTTACTCCTAAAGTTATTTAATTGTAATTGAATCTAGATGACTGTTTTTATTTCATATAAATTATAATAGAGAGGCTATCACACACATTTATTATGTTGTTAGTATATTATTTTAAAAATATTTCTTACAAAAGATATCTTGTAAAAATCGAAATGTAGTTTCTTTTATTCGAATAATTAATAAGTTGAAATTTTGATTATGTGAATACTTATTACATGAATACTTTTTATCATGAATTTTGAAAAATAATAATAATAAGTTAAAGATTAAAATTATATTATATTATTTACTTTTTTATATTATTTTACAATTATTATATATTTCTATTTTTTGCCAATTGTGTGTGATGATTACTTTTAACGCTCTAAGTAGTTGCTCGTAAAAAACTTAACGATTTTTCGTGAAATATTTCAAAATCGTAATTTTTTTTTGTATAACTGCAGTGCAGAATGTCTCATCTCAGATATGAAAGAGGAGAGTAGAATGGCTCGGATTCCTGACGGTTCGAGACCGTCAGCCTCGGTCGTGAAATTAATGTTGAAACGCGTCTCGCCGAGGCAACAGGACCGAAATGCAATCGGTCGTAAAGCATCCGGTCCTTCCGGCGCTTTAAGCACTTTAATTATTTTAATTACTTGAGCGGATTGCCGTAACGAAGACGGCGAGATCGCCGCCAGACGGTAAGCTGTACAAACTTTTGGGGGAAATCGCCGTGTTAATCCTTAAGGCCACTTGGCCGAGAAGACATTAAGAAGATTAAGGGCCCGTGTTGGATGCTATTTGTTGTCGCGTAAGATGAAGAAGCGTGAAAATTGAAGTACAGCGGTTATACATGGCTTGGCTAACGGGAACGTGCGTGCTTCGTCAAGCGTAATCAGCAAACTTAATAAATTAGGTCCTCCAATTTTGAGTAAATTTTCACGGGTACAGATTTGATTCGCAATCTTATTTAGCAATGTATAACACTTTCTATATTCGCATCGTACTTTTCGTTGCGTGATGTGCGCAAGTGTAATTACATTTCAATTAGGTGTTGCATGCTAATTAGTGAGAATCGAATTAAACATCTGATTAGAATACTGCAATTATTTTGGAACGATGTAGAAAACTCACGGTAGAAGAAGAGTGAAATTTATATTCCCCGTTTTTTTTTTATAATGAAATATTAAAAGCACTCGCAACAAAACATTCGCAAACGAGTGTCGACAATTATTCTCAATATTAAATCGTAAAATTTACGAATTGTTTGTCGCATATTTGTTTCAATTATTACATGTTGTACGTGAAATTTGAAAATGTATTTGTCGCTGCTTTCTGTTGTATAACAATGCCTGTATATAAGACCCGAGGTCCTTTGAGAAACATTATACCGCGCGCGTTAATTACGGCACCCGACGGCTTTCAATTAAACCGCGAGTGGAATCGAATGCAAATCGCTCTATGTCGAGGAAGAAGGAAGCGCGATCGATACACCGCGGCTCTCTCTTGAATGGGAAAGCGTAAGAGCGAAAAATGGAATTGCGAATGGAAGTCTTTGGAAATCAATTTATCGCATTAACGAATTATAACGTCTGAGATAACTGTTTCATTGACGCTTAAAATGCTAAAAGATATCAAACGTATATCACGCGACGAAATAGTCAATTACTCACGTCCTCGTTTCATAATACATAGAAATGTGTATCTCGAATATGAGTTGGCCCATGTACAATTCTCTCAATTCGCTCATGTCGCGAGAATATTGCCCATGCATCCTCATGACAAGTTCGCCTCGGTACAACAGACCGATGCACAATTTTCCTTCGCGGACGTAACATTTATCGTCGTTGCGATATAGACAGCATCACGACTCATATTCGAAAGCTCATAACTCGGAAAATAAACTTTCCATCCGCGTTCATTTACTAGCAGATTTTCGCGAAATATTTGCAATTTAACGAGAAGAATTTTCAGGAGAAGTTAGAACGCAAAGCGCAAAGAATCTGAGGAGAAATGTGTAATTTTGAATTTTATGATATTTGATGAAACGCAAACGCAATAATGATAACAATGATATAATAATTATGCGATGCTCGAATCTATGTATATGTGTATGCTTGAGTGAAGCAAAGTTTTCCTTTTCGGATCAAGAAATGCCCGCAACGAGAGAAACTTTGCATTGAAATGAAAATATTTATCCAAGCAGGTGAAAAGGTGTTTCCAACTTTCCAAATATTGTCGAGTAGCTTTTGTATGCGAATCTTTCTGCCTTTGCATATTTCCAGATGCGATAAAGGGAGATTTGTAGGAGAGAGAGAGAGAAGGAGAAAGAGAAAGAAAAATATAGATAAAGAAATGATTTCACGCTGGCGGTATAGTAATGCAGAATTTTTCACTTGATCAGTTTTTGGTTCTATAAAAGTGAGCCTTTTTTGCTCCTTACTTCGAGAAGATTTCAAAGCATTTTTCTATGTCCATATATACACTTTGCTTACATTTGAATGGAAAATCTATCTCTTTAATGTATTTTTCGTTTATTGGACTCTACAGTATCTTTTTGTCTATTTATCATACATTTCTAGTATTCTTAAAATATTTTCGAATTTTATATTAGTTGCATAATTAACCTTCTTCTTAATTAGTTGTTTCGCTCGATTTCGAACATTATGACCCTTCTGCATATATCTGTGCGTTAGATATATGTATATAGGATCCACAATTTAACACCGATTCCGATCCGAAAAATTTTTAAAGAATAACATTTATATTACACCTTAAACATAACAGAACTATGTAGACACTCATCCGGAAAGTGAAGACGTACGGGCAAAGTACAAATTAATGTATGGAAAGTTAATGCGTATTGGAACATGTCATATTCATAAAAAAAAAGAATTAATTATAACAATGGTGTGTCTTTCTTGAATTGATGATTTTTTTCGAAATTAGATCGAAGAAAAGAACACACCATGGTATAATTAATTTCTTTCGTTGTTATCCTTATTTGTATATATCTGTGTGTCAGATATATGGAACTATGAAGTAAGAGTAAAGAGAGATATCTCCTATAGTGTAGAGCGGAAAAAATGGTCACGAAAAATATTCTATATGTGTCCAAGTTTACCGAATGGAATAACTTGAACCATTTCGTCGCCATCTTGAATCTTCGTATGTGTCACGTTCGTGTTACGTTCAGTTGGGCTAGGATTAGTAAGTGTGTAATGTTGGTGATAAATAGTTTTAATAATACATTTTAAAATGAGTTGAAAGGATCTGGAACGGTTTCACAGGTGCCCAGATAATTCGGGTACTCTATCGTTAATACGGGTATCCGCGTCAATACATTGCAGGTATCTACTCGTATTAATACATTATACAATCAAAATTATTTATCACCGATACTTTACACACTATAGTCCAGTAAAATGACAAAATTTGGAGGAAATAATACTGACTGGGCTGAAACTTTGTAAACAGGCTTGTTTTAGGGTACTATTTAACATATTAAAAGTCCCCACGTGTAGACGCTACGTTGCGGGCAGGGGAGAGTCCAAAAAGTCCAAAAAATTAGTTTCTCGCAAATAACTCGGAAAATATCAACTTTACGGAAATTTATGTAGATATTAAAATTGTAGCTTACAAAATTCCGCACAATTTCATTTTTTATTCAAGTCTGTACGACCAAATGGAGCAGAGATAGAATTTTTTTAAACACCGGTAGTTTTGCAACGCAACGAAAACGCGTACGCGCGTCGCGCATTTTTCGCTAATATCTCGAAAATGGACTCTTGAATCGAAAAATGTTTTAAATAAAAATAGTAGAGAATCTAATTACGAACAATTTCGTTTTTTATTCATTTTTGTACGGTCCAAATTCGCCGAGTTATTAATTAAAAGACAATTTTATTTTATGTTGATAGTGGATGTTTTGCATGTAAAAATCAGTATTAACTCTGAAAGTATAGGTTGTACACATATAGTATATATAATGAAAGTTAAAGAGAATAAAATTTTGAACATGTTGATGTATGCATGAATCCATTTTGGTAAAGATAGCTTGAAGTTAAGAGCAAAAAACATGAAAAAATGTCATTTTTTAGTGCATTTTGGAAAATAACTTTTTCTAATTGGTTGGAGGCAGTAATGTTATGTATTTTTCTTGAAGATATTTTAATTATCTTTAAAATGAGACGTTGTAGACCTTTTTTCATTGAAATGTTGATGAATTACAGGCGTTTAAATATTGAAGAAAAAAAATCAATTTCTGTTAAATTAACATTTTAGTCCAAAAATATATGGATAATAATTTTTCAAAAATTTATTTTACCTTGTTTTCATTACTTCATATATATATGAACGTGCTGGAGTAGTATAAGTCTTTCGCAAAGTATGTTTTATTTAAAAAAAAAGTTTATGAATATTGCTGTATTTTTGATAAATTGTGGAAAAATTGCATTATCATTCCTTTTTTTGTAAATATCTCCGTTTCTATTAACTTTACGAAAAAACTTCAAGAGACCGAAATTAAAGCTGACAAAATTTCCTATAAAATGGAGTTTATGACATGTAATTTTGAATGCATTGTGATAAGAAACTGGCGTTTCAAAAGACAGGTAAGTTTACGTATGTAGCAGATCATCACTATGAGTCGCCTGAAATGATGAAAAAACGTGTCCTTAACATTTTTCTGTACCTGTATTGAAGTGTCAGAAGTTATTCTTGGGGTCTTTCTGAATTGTTTGGTACTAAGCCGATATTTTTAGGACCGATAGTACTGTACATAGGTATTAAAGATTGAGAAGAGTCCGAAGTCAATATGCGGCGCGTGGCGTGGCAAACACATTACGACTCGTTTTATTTAAAAAATCATAACTTACGAACAAATTGACGAAGCTTAATGATCAAACACGCAAATTAAAGCTAAAAATAGTGCAAATGAGAAAAAAATATGAAATAATTATTAATTAAATAAGAATACTTAATTTCGTCGCCGCAAATTTAGTAATTTTTAAGTGGTACAGAAGGACTTTAAGGACTTAAAGAATGCTAGAAAAAGAATTTCTGAATAAGAAAAAACGAATTTGAAGTGTGACAGATATTTTTTATGTAAAAAAATTAATTTATTATTTATTATTATTATTATTAATATTATTATTATTATTTATTTATTATTTATTATTTATTTTTAATTTTTTTATTAATTTATTAATTTTTTAATTTTTTTTTCTTAAATTAATAGCATGTAAATGCAAATCAAATTGCACCGAGTCATGTGGCTGCAAAAAGGCAGGGTTAAGATGTTCTGACCTCTGTGCTAATTGCAAACAGAACGGCTGCCTAAATATGTTCGTATCTGACGAAATGAGCGATTCCGAATCGGATGAAGACTATTCAAATAGTGCGCAAATAAAGAAGAAGAAGAAGAAGACTAACAACTAATTTCCATCGTATCTCTTCTATGGCGATTATAAATTATTTAAATATTCATATTTCCTCAATTTTTCACTGTACAAAAATGAATAAAACACAAAATGGTTCGTAATTAGATTCTCTACAACTTTTATTTAAAACATTTTTTGATTTGAAAGTCCATTTTCGAGATATTAACAAAAAATGCGCGAAGCACGTACGCGTTTTCGTTGCGTCGCAAAACTACTGGTGTTTAAAAAAATTCTATCTCTGCTTTATTTGGTTGTACAGACTTGAATAAAAAATGAAATTGTGTAGAATTTTGTAAGCTACAATTTTGATATCTACATAAATATCCGTAAAGTTGATATTTTCCGAGTTATTTGCGAAAAACTAATTTTTTGGACCTTTTGGACCCTCCCCTGCCCGCAACGTAGCGTCTACACGTGGGGACTTTTAATATGTTAAATAGTATCCTAAAACAAGCTTGTTTACAAAGTTTCAGCCCAGTCAGTATTATTTCCTCCAAATCGACAAATTTCGAGTCATTTTACTGGGCTACTAACTAATACCCAACTAAACGTAACACGAACGTGACACATACGAAGATTCAAGATGGCGACGAAATGATCCACGTTATTCAATTCGGCAAACCTGGCCCCATGCAGCATACGAAACATTTTTCGTGACCACTTTTAATCTAGGTAGATACCTTTCCTTACTCTTACTTCATGTATGCATGGGACTTAAGGGGATGCTGGAGACAGGTCTGTTTTACCACGAAATTTTCAGACACACAAATCTTTTGATTGATTTCACCGAATTAAAAATTTTTTGTCCAGAATTAAAGTATGGACGATAACGAAGACGGCAGGCACCAATTGCGTATGAAAAACGAAAAAAAATTAGAAAATTACATTTTTATTTTTGATTCTGCGGTCGACTCATGACAACATTTGCTGCAGATAAAAGTTTTAGACTGTGTACGTATACAAAAACCTTGCAGCCGTCACGGAAATACAATAAAGAAGAATCCTGTGCTTGCAGAAATGAGCTGCGAGCTTTAGTATAAGAGAAAAGTATGTTAGAAAATTTCATAAATAAGATGTTACGCGTCTCCCCGATATCAGCCAAAAACTCTGCGCTCTGTATGTATGTGTAAGAATCGGTGAGCACTTCTTTATCGACGCTGGTCGAGTTTGCCTGCGCTCTGTATGTATATGTAAGAATCGGTGAGCACTTCTTTATCGACGCTGATCGAGTTCGCCCGTGACTCCAGCATCCCCTTAATGATTTCGAACGGCAAATATATAAAGGAGTGCTCGTGGCAAGATACGTTTGCCCGTATACTCTCGGTGGGTTGCCATTATACCTTCCGAAAGGTGGCGATCGAATAAAAACCGACTTCTTGGTCGGATTTGAACTCAGATCTCCGGCTCATTAGAACAGCGCACATCTATCTGCGTCACGATCGCTATGTACACGATTAATACTATTTCGTATTTCATGTACATGATTTCAGTTAATGTACAGTTATATAATTCCCTTGCGCCACACCATTTCCCTCGAGTGCAGATCCTAAAATGTCCAAAACAAAAGATTCTCGAAAATTAATGAAAGTTTATATAGAGGGATTTTTAATGGTGCTGTTTCAAGTTAAATTAAAAAAATTTTTGTCATAAACTTTTATGACAACTTTTGTTATAAAAGTTTACTTGTTTCAGTCATTAATTTCTTGTAAAACTTTAATATAATAAAATATCTTGTGATGAGAATATTCGGAAATTTTTATTTTTCTGATAGCCACATTTTTTTTCTGAGGCAACATTTTGCAAATTGGACTTAAAAATCGTGTTCAGCACATTTAAAAATCCGTAGTTACCCTTTGCTTCAAAATTATATAGCAGCTCTAATATAGCAAAATATTTCATGACGAGAAAATGCATTTTCGCGGTAATGAACGCAAAGTCCAAAACGACTAGAATTTGCATCATCGGCAGTCAAGGGGTTAAGTAAGCTAAAATCTCTTCGAATTTTCTATCTCCTCGGCTAAAATACCTCTCCTCGTTTTTTTTTAAGAATTATTCTTCACGTTTTGATAATCAGGCTCGGTTCAATTCGCAATCATGTTATCTTACGCACACGTATTCCGCATTATTACACACGCGCACAATTTTCTATCTCGGTGGTTCAGAACGAGCTTTCGAGCGTTCACGTCACATTGTGTATCCACGTGGACTTTTTTTCCTCATTACCTTGAACTCTTATTGTATAAAGGGAAGATTGCGGATGCGGTAACTGGATATACGGGAAATGACGCGTTTGAAAGCGATCAGCAGCCAGTTCGTCATTTCCATGATCCTCGTTCATTGTACGATATATATTGCATCTTTCAGTCAGAAAAAAAATCCAGTCGTTCGTGAGACACGCCGAAAAATACTCATAGAACATGGGCGGCGGACACAATGCCGCGAAGTTAACTAAAAAATGCCATGTGTTTCAAATACCAATCTATTGGTATAATACAATTGAAAGCTATAATATATCGGAGTTAAAATCAACAGTTAAAACTACAATCTGGTACGATATATGCGAGATGTGAAATGCGGGTTACCGAAGTTGCGGTATACACGGGATGCGGAAACGGCGACATTTATTACAGGAATTACAAAATAATCGATTTCGAATCTGTTTTGTGCTTCTATATTGCAAAATTACCTCGATATAAGTTAATCCTTTCTAATTAATTTTGATATAATAATAATAAAGTTATATGAATTTGCTATTATTTTCTTACTTCGTCTGCGCAGATATTATTTATTCTCCATTGAAATTGAGATTATTATACCAGATAGAAGTTTTATTATCTGTCATTTTCTCTGTCTTTATCTTTCTCTCTTTCTATTCTTATATATATATAGGTTTTAATAAAATATAATTGCTAGAACAAATCAGATCAAGGTTAGTGATTGGCATAGAACTATCTTTAACCTTTTTTTTTAATATAAGCATACATAAACAGCTGTAATAAATAGAAGATGCTCTACGTTGAAATTAGCTTCTTTTTTCCTTCTTTTTAAATCAGTTTTATCACATTACTTTACTCGTTTATTTACGATGCACAAGAATTCCGTATATCACCCCATTTGAAAGCATTATTTAAAATAAGTGACTCGCGTGCGCCTCTCGTTGCGACTGTTCAGTCCTCGAAAAAGACCTCTCCTTACTTTCGTGTCGTTCCAAAAATTTACAACACGCCATTCGTTTGCAAGAGTGGAAATACGAAGGCCGTATTCGAGCAATAGCAAATCTGCCTCTCGCGACGCTTTGCGACAAAGAGGGGAGAGCGTCATGTTTCGTCATACATTTTTCGCTTTATAATGACGCGAGAAAACCGTGTTTGAACGACGCGCGATGTAGAGATAAAGCGTGAAACGTGAGATTAATGTAGGTCCGCCCGTATAGAATATTCGCGTGATAAAGGAAATATCACGACTAGCGACAGATATACGTGAATAGATATACGCGGGACGTGAAAATTTTTTTCAACGCGTTGGCAAAAAATAAAATTGCAGAAATTATGGTATACGTTTTTACGGAGAAACACTACAATTAAAAGACCGCACAATACGCTGTAAATGCAATTTGGCACAATTCAACGGCGAGATTTCACAGAGAAATACGCCGGATAAAACAAAATATTCTTAAGTCTTAAATTTTGTTATTTATTTGAAAATTATGACTTTTTGGTAGTTTTTTAATTGTTTAATTGATTGAAAAGTTAGTAAGATATTTGATTAGCAAATTAAAGTAGGAGATGCTTTTCTATTGAAATAATAACGTTAAAAATTTTCGAAAGTATTTATTTATGTACAGTGGAATATTCATTCACAATATTTTATTTTATATTCATTTACTATATTAACTTGCAGTAGAGACGTTGCATATGCGCTGTAAACAACTTTTAATTTTCATATTTTTTCTTTGTGGTGAGCTGACCGCGTTTCTATCTATTGTTAAATTACTTTATATTTTCATTCATATTTATGTATAATTATTGATTTATTGGCATCGCGTAGATGTTACAAACATCGTATTATAAGTATTTGTTCAATAAATATTCAATAAGTAACAAATTGAAAAACGTAGAAGAGAGTGGATATAAAACGCTTTATTTATTTCGTTAGATTTTATTTATTATAAAAATTAAATTTATTGTGAAATTTATTTAATTTTTTACAACAGAATTTTTAAATTTTTATCACAAAATATATGAATGTAGTTATGAAAACATTTTCAGTATATCGGCAAATTTATCTTATGTTGAGTTTGACTCACCTAATACGGTAAAATTGATATTTTAGACTTACTTTTTATTATCATAAAATTGAAATTGAATTAAAATAAAAGTAATATATTTTTTCAAAAAATTAACAAACTGGTCAGTTCATAATCAAGTTATGATTAATGAAATATTAAATCAAGATGGCACATGATGTGAAAATAATATTACGTTATTTTATTTCATATAATAGCATTGTAAATTATTTTAATTCTATTAATATTGAAATCTCTTTCCCAATCTCAATCTTCCAAGATAAACGTTCAATTCTCGTTTCTAATTTAATTCAAGCTATTGTTAAATTTGATTTTTTAATTTACGTTTTTATACAGCATGCTGTACAAAAGTGTTCATTTTGTTCAGCGCAAATTTTGTTCATTTATCGATATCTATATGTACATTTGACGTATTTCAAAAATATTTCTCTTACTGAAACAGAATTGGACAAAATGCGAGAGATTGGAGACACGCGAAATTTAAAAAAGTATTGGCCTGACTTTGGGGAAGGCCCAGGTCCGACTAGGACTTGCGCCATTATGAATGAATGAATGGAATTGGCACTGAAAGTTTCTTCTATTACGATTTATCGAATCACGTCGCTGATTAACAGCGTACTATGTTCTCGTTGACATTAAATTTCATTTCCAACGTATAAGCCGGCGCGATTACGACGTTCATATGACGTCAGGAGCAAACGTTGTCAGAACACGAGATGCTGGGGGTTGGACTTGCTGTTCGATCGACTCGATGTCAAACTTTATTGTTATTAATTACCGCGTGGGAGATTGTCCATTAACGGCGAATGTATATGTGTTAGGTACGCGATGCACCGTTGTAATTCACTGCACCGATAGATACATCACGTCGGCAACACGGCGCAACTATATAAGAACAGTCTAAAGATTACGTATGCGAATCTTCGTCGATATATAATGTATAAGATATGAGATACGGATTGCGAGAAGAAACATTTTGAATCTCAATTTTCACGTTACTTTTTATCTCGAAAAAATAATATACAAACATTATCCGATATGAGATGAGATTCTCAATTCGTCGATAATAGTTTAATCTGAATTCTATTTTCGTTTCATCAAACTTTATGACGGATTCTTTAACTTCTATTCGATCCTTTTATTGCAACACAATTGATGAAAGATCAACATTCGTTTTAAATTTGAAACGTGTGAAACGTAAAACCCGCGTTTACGATTTTTTTTGTCCGGTGCGATACAAAATGAAAGATCAATATTTAATTACGCTCTCGTTCCTGTTTCCAGGTCCGATTTAGTAGGAACTTTGTTCTCGCGGGGTTTCTAATTACTTCGCACCTCTGGCGAGAAGAACGCTTTTTTTATCTCCATTTCTCTTTGTTTTTCTTCTCTTTTTTGCTAGCCATTATTTAATGTGTCTAACTAAAGTAATAGATAGCATGAAAAGACAGCATGAAATACTTTTATCTATTTAAACATATATACATAAAATAAAACAATATATGCATTTATGTTTACATTAAATGCATTATATAGACCAAGTTCAATGATTTTGATAACAAATTACTTATAAGATTTTATACAGCTCGTATATATTGTATATTATGTTTAAAACTTATCTACAATAAACATTTTAAAAACTGAAACCGCTATGTAAAATACGTTTTAAAATTTCCTAAAGAGAAATTCAAATTATAAAGATAAATCGCAGTAATCTAAAAATAATTAAGTAATTCTACTGGTACTGTTATGGTTATTGTAAGGCAAAGTTTTTTTTGCTTCACCCCTTTGCATATGTGTAAGCATAAAATGCAAATAAAGTTCATTCATTCATTCAATCTAAAAATAATAAAAAAAAAAAAAACATTTGAAAGTTTTAAGCTGTTACATTTTATAAAAGTTTATCGAATCAGGATTTGATTAAAAAACATTATACACGTAAATTGCAAAACTTGTTCGTATAACGATCTTCTTATCATCTTTTTGCCTATAAAATCGGGACACTTGTCACAAGTATTGTCGAGACTCTTGAAGAAATTTAGAGGGTGGCAGTTGAAGTATATAATCCTGCTGGCGATAAAAACTTGCCTGGAATTTGGTCGTATCGAAATGCGATCTCGGCGATTGATCTTCGAGAGGTTTCGCCTGGCAGGAAGAAGTTTAATTATCTTTGGGATTTAATGAGATCGTGGGGAAAAGATAACTTTAAACCATGACGCTCTATAGATATATGTGTGTCTCTTTCTTTCTCTGCGACAGATGCCCATCCTTCTTAAATTCTACGAGATTTTATTTCTTAGGACCGGGATTGTTTGACAAAACTCTTGCAAGGTGAATAAGAAAAAGATTTCCCGCTTTCGGGCTGCACTCTCAAAAAAGATTTCTAGATACAATACTATTAGGATTGAAATAGGGCCAATCATATTTAGAATTGAAAGAAGAATATTTTAATCTTAAATAGAGGAATTTTTAAATCTAGAATAATTCTGAGAAAATTAGAGGGATAGCATCAAGATTATTTTATTCTAGATTTAAGAATTCCTCTATTTAAGATTAAAATATTCTTTTTTCTAAAAGTCTAATTTAAGAATTCCTTTATTTAAGATTAAAATATTCTTCTTTCAATACTAAATATGATTGGCCCTATTTCGATCCTAATAATATTGTATCTAGAAATCTTTTTTGAGAGTGTGGAACTTTTTTCCCTTCGTTTTAATAAATTGAGTAATTGTTTTATCGTCAAATCGGCAACTTATCCATTTTTTATCGTAAACTCTTGTCGCAAAAAGAGAAGTGCTGCTAAATATGGGTTTGAACTCGTGACGACAAATATGTTGTACTCAGGTGCAAATCTAGATCGAGCTGGTTATATCGCATATGCGAGAGAAGGTTGAGTTTTTTTTGCGAGGTTCATATCGCGATTCTGTTTTCGACAATTATTACAGGAAATTGCTTTCATAAATCACGTCTTTGTTCTGTATATGATATTATCTATACTTGCACGCAAAATGACGTGAGCGGTTTAAACCCACGATTTTAATAATAAGTACTTTCCTTTTTTATGAAAATAACGATGTAAGATAAATCAAATTTTGTATTAACTATTTACACTACTATAATAGACGCAGTTCTCGTTTTATATAGTATAATAGGCGTTTTCTCGTTGTTACGCAGATTAATAATTGATACCGAACTGTAACGTATTCGTAATAGTAACGGCAGTAATCAAATGTTCGGATAAGCACGGAATATTGACAAAATCACTTTTGAGCACATGACAATTGTCATTTTGAAATGAAGAAACTTGATTACCACATGGTCGAGATATAACAGTAGAAATAGACGGGGCATAATCGCGGAAATTATGTATGATTCTAGCATTACGCCTGTCTATTCCAGAGCTCGACAGTAGCGAATTGGTCGTCATTTCGAATGGATCTCGCCGAGAGAGTTTGTTCGTTCCGATTTTACAAGCGACGGGATGTAAGCGGATTAAACAAAGCATTACTGAATTCGCGGAACACACGAAGGCGCCGTATCGCGGATTTTCGTTCTAGCTCGAGTAACAAGCACGTCACACTTGTCTCGACCGTTCACGTTTTTCGTTTTCGCGTTTTCGCGGTGTAGGGTCGCACGGCTTTCTTGATTCCGATTCAATATTCATCCGCCGATAAAAGGAAAGCAGGATGAACGCGAGCAATGTCTTTTTCCGTTTTCCGAGGGGAAATGCGGTGACGAGAAATGCGAGGCCATTCCGTGACATCTGCACGTTCCTTATTAGACGTTGTTGCTGAGCGCAAGAGAGAAGCCCATCGACGATAAATGATCGTCGTCAGGGAATCTTTATGAAAATGTAATGATGGTAAA
This sequence comes from Temnothorax curvispinosus, assembly GCF_003070985.1. Lineage (NCBI taxonomy): Eukaryota > Metazoa > Arthropoda > Insecta > Hymenoptera > Formicidae > Temnothorax > Temnothorax curvispinosus. Next base: position 280,592 of record NW_020217343.1, on the reverse strand, counting down.
CAGGAGCGAGAGAGCGTCTTTTCGTTGCTCCGCGATCGATCAATCATCCGGCGTATATACCTATGTCTATCTATGCCGACCCTTTGTGCGCGATGACACTCGAGGGGCAGATAGAGCGTCCAAAGGACACTTCCCGCCTTTTTGCACGGTCTGACGTTTGAATGGCATTTGGGTATCGTGGTGTTTAACTTATTTATTGTCCAAGAACGTTTTGCCTTGAATTTTGCATTGCTTGGTCGGTGGATATGATATATTAATATATATAATTGAAGCACTTATAGACATAGAATACGTTATTAGTATATATTATGTTCAGTAATTATGTTCACATAATAATAAAACTGACTACAAATTAGCGCATAATATGCCGGGATGTGCAGTTTATTAAGGAAAATTGATCAATTTGAATGTTAGTACGAATTTACGCAAGTGAGCAGAACGATTCTTCACTTGGCTCTCTGTCAGTACTTCAACTTTAAATTTAATTAAAATGGATGCATCGAGGGATGTCGATATTTACACGTATTTATCGTTTACAATATCCGATGGGTAACGATAAACATCTCGTGGGAAAATATTTCCGTACTATATTCCATGTAGTATTTTCTCGGGCATTCACGTTACGTTATATTGTTTAATAGCGTTACCTTGCATGAGCTGATAAAATTTACAAAGAGTTAGAGGCGATATGGGCAGAGTTATTGTATTTTAAAAACGGCTCACGATGATTCTGAACGAAACAGCAAAGTTAATACTGTAATCTCCGCTATACGAATATCCGACCGATTAAAGTATCAATAACAGGTATCAATAACATTATTCAAAGTAAGGTTCAATTTTCTTTATAAAAATGATAAAAATGGAATTGTAAATTTTTATGTAAGTAACTAATTTAACAATAAGATATAAAAATTACTGGATATTAATTTAAATCTCTTGTTAGATATTTTTTATTAAATAAATTGACGTCAAGTTCTTATTATAAATATGACTATTGACACTTGAAATAAATAGGATGCGTGACTCCAAAATATTTAGCGTTCCAAAAATAAATTAGATAAAATATACAACTAATACAAGTAACTAACAACATTTCTGTAAAATTTCTCCGAAATGGAAAGAAAATTAAGGATAGACACGATAGGCAACTTTCAGGATTAGTTTAGATTTATACGTGAAAGATGCTCTTGTTATATAATCTCCAGGAAATGTTACGTTGGATGTAATACACATTAACGTACCTTGTCGCCTTGTTGCAATCCAGCTTTCTCGGCGGGGCCACCCGGCACGGTCCACACGATACACGCGAAGGTGCGCCCGTCCGACCCCGTCTTGCCGCCTACCACCCTCATGCCAAATCCACGCGCTGCAACAAAGAAACGTTGGTTAAGAACGAAATATGCACATCGGTGAAAAGCAGTTACAGCGCCGCAATTTCCGCGGCTATCTCTCATCTCCGTGGGTAGGATTTGCGTCATCGGGCCGAGAACATACCGGGCTCGTACACGTGTCGCTACGCCAGTGCCGTTTCGAAGAGAAATGCAGTTTACGTTTCGCAGCGGCGTAACTCGCTCGCAGCTTTCCCCCTTTCCCCACAGTAGAATTTATGTATGTACTCGCGAGTGCGGCCGAAGCTGCAACATCGAGTCTAGGAAAATAATTAACGCCCACGCTCGTTGTAAACGCGAGCGGCAATTGCGTCGATTGTTGGGATAACTCAGTCACGTTGTTAGCGAATCTAATGCGCATGCGAGTGCGTAATTTAGCTTTGCGAATTGTTATCCGATCGTTGAAATTTCTATTTTTACAATCAAAAATAATTTAGAGAACAATATCAGTTTTAATAAAATAATGATGGTTGGTAACATGGTAACCTTTTATTTTAGTCTCTGCAATATCACAGACGAAGGCGGATTCAGAATTTCTTTTTATGACGTTTTTATATCAATTATAAACTATTTTAAATATCGTATAAAGTTAAATGAATTATTTTCTTACATCATCTTTCAAGAGTAAGAGAAAGATTTTAGTAAAGTAAATCTAAAATCTACAATCTTTAGTTATACGCAAATCCCTCTCTAATTCATGCTGACAGAGCTATTTCAATGCCATGTTTCGGTAAATTCAGGAATTAAGCGCATTACAACTGAAATACAATCCGACATGACCAAGCCAATTTCGAGCTATTGGCTCCAAGGATTTCGTAACATCTGTATAAACCCTCGCATCACGATTAACCACGCGGACTCGACAGACAACCTTCTATTACCGGTAACCGTAAATTCTGCGATCTCTAAGTGGATGAGAACTTGTGCGACGTGTCCGCAAAAACTTTGAAAATTACTTGGAGGGAAAACGGGCAAAAATAAATCTCGTTTTACTTTTATTTGATCTTGTACATCATATGGATTTAGATACATATATCTGTATCGGACTGGCTTAACACAATCAAAGTAATTTATGGAATTGATTATACGAATTGACCTTTTCTGGAAAGGGTACCAATTTGTTAGGAAAGCAGGAAGATTAACAGATACCCCAAAAGTCAAAGGGGCATAATTTTAACTCTAATTGCGATATCCATACAAATACCATATAAGCATAAATTTGAAATTTATTTCAAGTATGTTTGCGAGTTAGTTTGTCATATCCGGCGGAAATCGAGTTTGTTGGAATTGACACACAAATTAATGTAGTCGCGGAATTGTAGAAAATATCGCACAGTCGTAACTGTTCTCAGCCGAATGATGGATCGATCGCGTTTATGCCGAGAAAATATAAGACAGATTGTAAGTTTCGCGCTATTTGTGCAAATAATGCAATATAATCCTCTATGATATTTTAATAAGGGAAAGTTATATAACAATAGTAGGCAGGGGGAAGGGCGCAGGAAGGAGGAAGCGATAAAAACGGAGAGATTTACCGATATAATAGCATATAACATTCTTAATTAATTCTGGCTGCATAGCGATGATAAAAAATTGCCAAGTTGGTTTTTCGCATTTTTATACGTGACATTGCAACAGCATTTCGCTTATTTCCCACGTTTACAGCGTTTGCTATTTAAGACTTTTTTATATGAATTTTATAGACTGCAGTTGGAATGTACGAAAACATATTTATTTTGTTAATGGATTAATAATAGGTAAAATGTAATAGGTAATGTGTTTAAGTATTGCTCTAATTTGAAAATATTATTTACATGATATATCTATTACCTTTTCTTATTATGAATAATTTAAAATTTAGAGATTTAGATATGAAAATGATTTAATTAATATTAAAATGATTTTGAAAGACGTGTTTAATGCACAACATTTTTAAAAAACGTGATCAGGATTCCATCTTTATCCTTTATATATACTTGCATCACACTACGAAATTTCGTGTTGTTTTTTTCTACATTGCAGTCGAGTATTACACACAACTGCCTTCTTCTATAAAATCTACTCTATCTTCTTTTCGCACCCGGAGACTTGTTTCATCTTATCACTAGCTTTCTCACTAAACTCAATAAACTAGCATCCATGTATTTTTATTCGTTTCGGCCTGATCTCGTGTGCGTACTTTAATTAAATGATGTCATGGGTGATTTGTGTGTTGTGTGTCGTGAATGCGTGCTGCGTGCTGTGCTTGAACGTGTGTTATTGCTTTGTGCGTTTACTTAGGGCGTCTATAATGCGGTAGATATGCTTTATAACAGCAATATTCTTGGTGGCTTACATGTACTTTTCTGATTCTTATATTTTATCTATCTTGATCTTGTAGTTTCAGAAATGTTATACATTGCAATAAAAATATAATTGTTATTATATCAATATAGGATAAACTAGGGTAAGATGGCCATACAGGAAAGATGGCCAACTTATGTTCTTTCAATCTAGCTCCCCATGAAACATCAAATGAATATGGGTTGGTGGCCATCTTTCCGGTATGGCCATATCTTACCCGAGTTTACCCTATGTAAATAATGAGAGTAACAGATATATTAGTGTTCAATTGGAAATCAATCTTCAAAATTATTTAATATTTATTATCTACTATCAAATGAGAGTAACAGATAGATTAGTATTCAATTGGAAATCAATCTTCAAAACTATTTACCTAATATTTATTATCTACTATCAACAGTTTTAAATGAAATTAAGCTGTTAATATTAAAAATGTCTAAAATTTGTTTCAAGTACTTTAAACATTTTACTTTTGATGTAACGAGGGGAAGGATCAATGTATAAATGGCCCAATACACGTTTGAATTTTCGACATGCATTTTTCATTTTACTATTTCACCGATTGCGGGATATTTTCTTTTTCTCTCGATCTGCACCCTCGTCTTCGGCATGTGATATCAAGATCATGTCACCGGACGACATGGGTGTTGTATAAAGATTTTCGCTGGAGATGCGATGACAGTGTGGATTGAAAGGGTATAGGAAAAGAGTCGAGATGTCGGAGGCATAGTTTGATATACGGCTGACAAATACACGAGCGTTGTATCGAACGAGCCCTTACGCCCATTTCTCGTGCAATGCGCATAGTGCCCAGCCAACATTTTCGCTTTCTACGCGCCTAAGCTTCCGTGGTTGACCGTGCGCCATTCTTGCGCATTGCCGGCAATGGTATTGTCCCTATGTGTATTGGCATGAGAAATTCGAAACTCGCGCGCGAGGAGAACCACTTAATTAAGTATTATCGTACTAGCCGCGCGGGTAATTTCGTTCTGATGTGTACGAATTAATCCTGTTGCTGCCGCGCGTAATTCTGCCCCCCTTTCGTATACTCGAATCGTGAAGGAACATTCAGCAAGTGCTGTCGATACATTTCAACGATTGTGAATAGAGACGTTTTAACTTTCTGGCGGTAGTAACAATGCTGTAATCAAGAACGAATATAGAAATATATTGAATACAGAAAAATATTGAATATAGAAACTATAGAAATGAAAAATGTTTGCTGGAAATAGTATTTTCGTTACGATAATATAGAAAATCTACCTACAGTATTATAATAATTTATAATATAGTAATATTCATATTTGTTACGTTATAGTAACAAATTAATATAATAATATTCATATATGTTACGTTATAAATCTGTACCTTAGAGATATAACGAATCGTATCGCCAGTTTTGTCAAGATTTGAGTTAATACTTTTTCCGATGTTCCAGAGGCTTAAATCGTATAATGATAATAGTCTTATCCATTATTACTAATTTCTAAAATACAATGTTTAGAAAAAGTCATATTGGAAATTTTCATAGCGCTTTAATTTTGATCAGGTACAGCGTGTTATTGACATGTACTATTAAACGAATCAGTTAAAGTACTTTATTAAAAATTCAACAAATTAAATTGCTACTTTTATTTTATGAAAGTAAAGAATACCTACGTGTACCGAAAAAGAATACCATTTCCCTATTTAAAACTTTAAATTTTCTTTTCTGTAAATTCATAATATAATGGAGATATGATTCTTTACCTCTAAGGTACAGAAATATGATTTGATTTTCCGTTCAAATAAATGCTATTTGAATTTTGAGGAAACTAGTGCTAGTTCACAATGAACTCGTAGAAACAATATCAACGATTCGTCAAACGTACCGTTGAATGAAATCATCGCAGTTGACAAAGAGTCAAAAACTTGACGTATTTGAGATGAATCAAGTTAAAACCTCACCACGTCGATGTCTCGCGGTCGAGTCAGTCAGGATTTTAAATTCGGTAGTCATCGAATATCAATTCTACCAATGAATCGGTTGTCATTCCGAACTATCGTATTGACCGACGTGAAAACCTGGGCGTTTGCACAAACGCGACTTTAACGAGATACGACATAGACGCGACGTCGTACCATTTAATTGATCAACGTCATCGAGTTCTCGAGCGCAGCGGGATTATCTATTAATGCTCTGACGAACTGGTTAAGGAGAATCTCGTTTGCGTCAGGATAGCTCCCAGAGTAATCTGGTTAGAGGTTTCGCTCGCACGCTATGGCAATTATCAATAACCATCAGTTATGATCATTTTGTGATCTGTTGTGATCGATTTTGATCAGTTATGATCCATTCATGAGTGCACAAATTTGATTTACATTGTTTCTTGTAGATACTTATTTGGAAGAATTGTATTTTTTGTTACAAAATTAATTTTAATTTTTCAATTCTTGAATCCATTACTTCTTGAATTTATGAATATACTCGGATCTGTATGTAAGCTTTAGATATGGTAATTTAATTAAATTTAACAAAAAAATTCTAAAACGTATTTCAAGAAAATTTCGCGTTCGCATAAAACAAATATTATCAAACTCGAGACCTATACGTTCACATTCGTTTACGAAGCAAAAAGGAATATAATGAACGCTCAAAAAATGACAAAGTTAATTAAAATTCACGTTGGTGTTCAACAACTTGCAAGAAGCACGGTCTAATTACGAGTAAATGTGCAAATTCCTTAATTATAGACTACATGCTGCTCATTTACACGTGTTGCTGCGTGCTTGCGATAATGATGTTAATTTTAAATTATTGTTATCATGGAATTATTTTAAGCATGTATAAATTAGAACTTTATTATAATTACATATTTTGCTGCTTAGCTTAACTGCGATATTTGCCAAGAAATACCGTGATGTTTATTATTAAAAATAAATTTTATAATTACACGTGGCAAACCATGAGTGTACAGCTAGATAGTAGGAAAGGACAGAGAAATGGCCGCGATAATGGGAATTGCGTCTGTTCATAGCCACAATAGCGTACCTGTTGCGGACAGTTCAGAAGCTCAAGGCGTAACCCCTTTATGGATTCCGTTTCTATAGATGATTTTCTCATTTCCTTGACCTTCTTTTTATTCCTCAGTCATTTCTCCAACTTAGTAGAATTTAGTTACTATTTTAAATTAATTTGACGAAATGTTGATAAATCGTCGCACGAATATGATAGTACATTATAATTTGCTGCATATGACGTTTAACAATGTCAACAATAAGATTCATGTACCTTGATATATTTTCTTAATTAATTGAAATAAAATGCATATTATTCTTATTATTTTGCTTTTAACTAGAAATATCTTTGTGAAACAAACCAACAGTTTTGAACTGTTTTGTATAAAATAAAATGAAAATGGTAATGATTTGATCGCGTATTCTCTCGTACGCTTTCTGTGATAAATCTGACACAAAAAATCCTTGCTCGAGACCCATGTAAATAATAATAATGACAATAGCTTTCATCTACGCTTGCGATGCAGTACACGTAAACTCGTACTTTTTCTCGCTCATTTCCATTAAGTTTGCCCGTTTGCACGGATTGCCGGTCCTCGATCCTTGAGGGTAGATTATTCTAAATGTTCAAATGAGAAAAAAGTTTTACGGAAATATTAACATTCGGATGGTGATCTCCCTCGTGAAACGGCATTGTTGAATGCAAACGAGCGCTTGATAATTTGGAAACATTATCAAAAAACCTCCAGCAACAGAGAGACTCGACATAAATCACAAAAAAGAAAGAATAATGCTGATGTCGAATAAGTTTGTTGTATTTCTGAATAAAAAAGTGTGAACAAAGCACGGTTTATTTTTATAAAATAAGGACGCGTTTTATTTTACGGACGAGAGATCCGTAATTTCACGTTTTATTAAACGTATACTTTCCATAAAACTCACTCAGAATTGTTTATTTAAATGATGTTCATAAATGTTTACGAAATTTCATCTTTTCACAAGTACATGTCACATATTTTTTAAGAATCTTTGAATGTATGTTACATGTAAATTTAAATCGCCACTTTTTTCTGCATTGAAAATGTATACGATCTATCAAGATCCATTTTTATGACGACATTATCAAACTGATAGATTACAGTTTTATACGGTTGTGCGTCGCAAAGCAGCAGTTTAAATACATTATGTCGAGATTAAAGACCGATTCCTCGTGTGCGTAATTAAACCTCCGCGATAAGTCCATGTTTTTCCGCGTTATTCGTTGACGTCGTTTAATTATAATTATTGTCCAAGTGAAATAAATCGTCTCTCTACCTACTGCTGTTCTTGCGTGAAGTATAACGATGTCACGCGCATGGAGGCGACAAAGCGAGAGGCGTTTCGCTTTAAATTATAGTTTGCAGCAGCGCGACACGATATAATTCATACTCTGAAAAACGTGACTTACGGATTAATTTGCATTGTTGCTGAGGTTTACACGCGAGCGTCGTCACTCATAGAGAATTTTTACAGTTTTGCGTGTCTATCGCAAACAATCGGGTTTTTTTTTCTGTTGTCGAGACCATGCACACTCCCGAGTTACCACCCGCTCCTGTTCCGCGATTTGCATTTTTCGAGCAACACCGAAAGCGTCCGTCACTCAACGATTATCTATTTAATCCTCTAACATTTACGCAATTGCGTTTTGTTTTAAACCGTGTTAAACCGCGAAGATCGAAAATGAGCTTGTTATTGTTATACATTATACCGCTTATTTTGAGGTTAATCATGGATCTATACATCAGCTTTGAAATCGTACACTCTTTGGTTATTAATGCATTAATTGTCATTAATGCTTTATGTTGAACAACAATATACTAAATTTCTAATACAATGATGGATTATTAGATCCCATTTAATTATTTGATTCATATTTATTTGAAAGATAGCAAAGTATTGATATACTTCAGAATTGTCAAATTTTTAATCATTCTTTCTAGTTTTATATGCTAATATAAAATTATTTGAACTAGCACGCATATCATAAACTTTCAGTCAAATTTAAATTTTCTGGACTAAATACCAATTTCATCTAATAGATATAAATATCCTACACGATGTATGAGTGTAACAAATAACATTCATCAATAGCTTTTTGAATAACCATGATACCGACTTTTTTGCGTTGCCTCAATTTCGAAATTTAAATAAATAAAACATAAATATATATTTTTTGCGACAGCATTAATATTTAGGAGATTCGGTGTAAAATCCGCCATATCGTGTATCAAATACTGCATTCAGACCCCCTTTTGTAACAGTGCTCGTCCTATTATTTCATGCGCATATTCTCGATCAAACAACCCTGACAATATTCGCCAAAACTGCCACAGCAAACGTCCCCATTTCTCGTGATTAAATCAAAACAGATTCCTGTCACGGTTTATATATAGTGAACCTGTTGAGCGTTAAATCGTTAATTCCAAACATCGTTATTTCTCACAGTGCGTTATTCGTTACTGTGTTCCGCAAAAATATTTAGCCGCCGCGCAATGGTCAGATGACACCTGCAAATTGTTTGTCGTATCGATTGTTATACTTATAAAAATAATCTCTTACGACCTTTCATGCAAGATTAATTGGTAAAAATACAGCTTTACATAAAATTCATTGATTTTCTTCCATTTTTATACCTTTTATACGTCTTCAACTAATACTTTTTAATTGAATCTACCAGAATAGAGGTGTTTTGAAAATGATTAAAAAGTAAGCTTCTGCTATCTATTTATATCCTTGAAATTTCGTTCAGATTCATTAATTATTATTTACTTATAACTTAGAAATCGTGGACGCCTGATATAATAATAATGAGATTGATCAATTTCTATTTAGGAACTTTCGTATTCCTAAACTTTTCGTTTAGGAACTTTCACCTCGCACGAATTTGCTTTTATGAAGTTTGTCAGATATGGAGACGTGCGTCAAGCGGGAGACCAAGATAACGAGGGGTTTTTGATCGACACGTACGTATCCAGGTATGCGGGGCAAAGCCGAACGGTTTACAAACGGACTTGCAAAATACGGCGAGACATGTCCGTTTGCGTTAACGCGTCTCTATATTGAGCTGGTTGCGGCTCGCCGGCGGCGTGAGCGAGCCGATCGATTGTGCCGAATATCGGCTCGCCTTCAGGTTGCGAGCACAGCTGCGTCCGTGGTGTCCTGTGATTCGCACGAAAAGCTATTATCCGCGGATAGATGTGTGCAAATGTCGGCGACTGCAATTTGGATTCGTGCGCGGCGGCGACAGGTCTTTCGCACGCGCTACGCCGTCACTATTTATGAAACGTTCAAACCTATACGATTCTTCATATTCGCGGTTTTCGTTGAATGTCTGTTTGTTGAGTTTCACTGTGTTTTAAAAAGATAGAAACATTTTTGCGGTGGAAATACGCGATTTTTATCCTTGTCCAATTTTTTCTCCCAATATTGATTCGATTTTCACTTTGAAATTTGAACGGGCAAAGGAACGATATATAACTTTTAAGCTAGTACTTTGTACTGGTCGCATCTTTCTATTTTATTAAATTATAAATATTAAATAAAACCAAATATAATAATCGCATTTAATAACTCCAAATAATTTGATATAATTTACGAGACTTTTTAATCGCCTTATTTCTGATTAATTAAATTGTAGAAATTATTGTGTAAATGCGGATATCATATGTGTTTATCCTCCGCGAGATATTTCCTCGTCATCATTCGGAAAAGCTGTCATTGCGAAATTGCGGCCTGGAATTACAATTGTACTCACAACCGGTTGTGTCCGTGTATTACGTATCATCGCGCTTAATGGCTTTCCCTTCGAATTGCACGAATCGCGAAGTAGGATTGTTATTGCGCTTTCTGTGCGATTACAATAGATTAACTGTTGATAATACCGTGATTAGGTGTTGTTCGATGCGTAAAGACAAAACGATGTATAAATGGTATCATAGGGAGACATATATTTGTCAAATTAGCTCGCGATCGACAAAAGCTTTGTCTTTACGAATCATATAATTGTGTGATATAATTAACAAGCGATATATTATATTGCACAATTATACAATTCGTAAAAACAAACGCATCTACTAAAATAGGTAAAAAACTTGAGAAATGTCTTGAAAACATTCGTAAGCTATGTTATTAAATATAATGATGAAAATTATATAATGATAAAATGTTATTAAATATAATGATAAAAATTGAAAAATTCTATTTTACGTAATAAATAATCGAATGAGCTTCAATTGAAATTATAGTTATCTATTACGAGACAATGAATTTAAACGTATAAATAATATATAGTGATATATGTTGTGATTATGTAAGTGATTATGTAAGTATTATTAATTATATAATGATTGCCGCGTTTTACGCGGCAATGTTGAAAATCACGAAACAGTTATTTTGTGGAGTACAGGATTTTATTTAATTTAAATTTTGACTCAATGTTGATTATTGCCTGATTTATATCGATGAATGATCGCGAACATATCATCTTAAATTTCAATTCGCTTATGAAATAAAATCTTAAAAATAGCTTGTATATCTATTTTTAGCTAATAATACGAGCAGCCAAACACACGTGTAATTATATATAATTCGCAGTTTTACGATATTGAACGAACTACATGACGAAACTAGAACCACTGGACCGCCCGTAAATTCACTATGACTATGGTGTGGTCGTCACGTCGGGAATTTCGTGTTATTAAATAAATGCATTAATTGTTCTAAATATTAGCACGTGTTAATATTTGATTACGGTATAACGACGCAAAATTCGCGAGGCTGACGAATATGTATTATATTATGAATAGTAGAAAATGAGCCACGAATCGGTTAAATTATTATTATTGCAGAAACATTCGCGAAAAAACTTATTCTCGGTCTAATTATAACTAAATGTATAACTTGTTAAAAAAAATCTTTATATAATTTTTCAAATTTATTAATAATTGATTTAATTAGAAAACTGTCAAACATTAAGAATCCTCTATGGTGGTTTTTGTTGCTGAAATTCCGATTGTCCCGAAAAATCTCTCGGAATGCGTTTTAATTTATTATGTTCACAAAAACATAACCGATAAATTTCTTCGGTAACCCTTGCCGCGTCTCTGTGTCATAACGGAGAAACGGCGAGAACTCGGACGCATATTATAGAGGAAACGAAGCGTCTGAATGCGCAACGAATAATTAAACGTCAATCGCACGCCTACTCGTCGAGCGCAGGCTTAGAGCCGTTGCTGCCTCTGTCTCTCTCATCTCCGCTCATTTACCTGGCTATTTACCTAACGCATATGCTGTGTACGTCGTAGCAGTAGCTATTACATAACGGTTGATATAACTGTAAGCCGTCACCCATTTAGAGCAACGGTTGTGGCTGCATCGACAACCTCCGAGTGATGCGGAGGCACCACATTGACAAATGCATTGTATAATACGATACGAGATCGGATGATACGAGATTGCTGTAACGATAATAAGTTGAAACGATGTTATTAGCAATATAATGATATATTATTAAAACTTGTCGGAATCTACATCCGTTATCCTTTCCTTTTTAATCAAAAGCGCATGATGCACGATGTAATCACGGATTTTTTTGAATTCTCAGAATAAATTTCATATATGTGGGTGTACGCAGACAGAAAGAAAAATACATAATTCATTGAAAATGTAAATGTGAGCGATACGTGGAACGTCACAGTGAAATAGGCACAAAGATAAAAGACCGTGGTGTAAAGTGACAATGGACGAGGAGGGTAAACACAACGCGTAAGTGAGAGAGAATATAGACGAAGAGGAAGTGGCGCGTGAAAGGATGACAAAGAGAGATGGAGTTGCGCGGAGAGTGGTAAAAGATTAATGGTGTCGCAGCCCCGGTTACTGATTAACTCCGGATCCTATCAAAGTACCTCGCGATTCGTTAATCTCTCGATTACCATCACGCCAGGCTTGCCAAACCTGTTGCACTCCTCAGCGATTATTCTGCGTAATATCGTCGTCTTTCCCAGAAATATTATTGTTCTTATTAAAATTAGTTAGCTATTGTTAGAGAGAACTCTTGATCTTTCGCTCTACTGCAAGCAAAATCCCCCTTGACATTTAAATATGTATCACGTCATGTAATACATCCCGCTCTCTTGAAATTTTTATTAAATTCCTTATAAATAGTTTTTCTTTTATTTGAATTTCTTCTCAACAGTATCGATAATATATAAAGGTGAAATGATGATACTATTATAAGGATATAAGATTGAAAAATATTAACGGATAATATAAATAGATAAAAAAATTATTCCTAATGTAATGAAAGATATACTGACAGCGTTAATTTCTAATCAGAATAAAAATATAAATTATATAATAAAATAAAATAAACAAGTTAAGTATTTTTTATTTCGAAAAAGCCGCACACTTCAAAAAACTTTGTAATTCGTAGTAAATTCTTCTAACATCAATAAAAGTTTTTTAAAAGTACCGATTGTGTGTGACAAATGTAAAAGAAAATGGTGCGATTTATTTGAAACGTTAACGCTTGCACATTGTACTGATGCGTCAATAATGTCAGGAATTTCAATATAACTCCTAGTTACAACGAAAAGTCGATATTCAAGACTGTAGAGATGGCATAAAGCATTATTATCATTGTTTGCGCGATAATAAGTATTAAGCGATATAAATCAGCAATATCAGTTGGGGAACTGTGACCGATCGATAGAAGTTTGACTGTAGAGCGAATTCAAAGACACTCCTTGAATCTCAAGTTTCAAGCACATCGAAGGTACTTCAATCAGTAGTAATTAGTATCATCTAATTTATACTCACTTCTGTGTCCTTTGTCCATAACCGGATCTCTCCTCAGCTTTACCCTCCTCTTCGGATTCATCCGTGGAGCTGAAAGATGCAAAATATATGACAACTTTAAAAAACTCGGTATCAATAATTTCAATTAACTCTAATTAATCGTCAGTTCTCGTATTTCTAAGAATATTTAAAAGAAGTAAATCAAAAGTAAATCAGAAAATAAATAAAGTTCAACACTTTAAAACTTTTCGGGAAAGAGAAATTTATCAATATAAGGCTGACTTCACAGAAATCAAAACAGCTGTAATTTATAGATTTAATTTAAAAAGATAATTCGCGCGCGCGTGAAATATAGAAAAAGTGTGCAGAGAAAACCAACATATTTTTTCTAATTAAAAATTGAATGCTTACGACTCGGTAAAATTAACTTGGGATATTTCCGTAAAATATAAAGTATAAAACGGATAAAAAGAGCAGGATAGTCATAAAACTAGGCATGATTTCAGCAATCATATGCTGCTTGAGTTAGTTTATAGTTTATAACATGACAGATTGAAAGAGAAATAAAATTTCTCCTAACGCTGTCAATCATCGTTTCGGATTGCAGCAATATGTGAAACGACTGATAGATATTACGCCCACGTAATATCTATCAATCGTTTCACATACGCCGATAAAAATCGCTTGGTATTTTTGCAAGGAAAACAAGCTTAACTGAAGTTATTGCATTTTATGCGGGAGTGGAAAACTCGACGCTTATAACACACCCGCCAATGGCGAGCTATAAAAGGATCGCGAAACGAAACGAATTGAATTACGGTCAAGATTTTCGAACAATTCCTTTTTTATAATGCGCCCCGGCGATTTCTGCTCGATGTAGCGTAAAGGCGATTTTAGTACAACCCCGATTACATCCCTTCTACACGTTCAAGCCCAACATATCACGACGATCGCTTCGGAAAGTTGATGATCCGCGAGCAAATTCGAGATGAAACCTATCGATGTGACGAAGTGAAAGCGATAAGTTTTTAAATGTGTGAAACGTAGATAGATTTGTTGAAAAGACAGAAGCAGTGAGAAGAAAGTAATATTTGTTACATTGTATACAATGATTCACAAAACTGATCACACAAATCATATCATTGTTCTTTTTCGAAAATTTATAAACGAAGATATTTGTAGCACGATCATAAATATTTGTTTGCTTATGTGTTATGTTGATTTTGAAAGATTTTCATCGGTTTCCATTTTTTAATTAATTAATTATAGATAATTGTTGTGTAGAAAGTTTTTAATTTATATTTATTTTTTACTTAAGAATCTATTTAAGATTATTCTGTATATCTGTATATACAGAATGAATGAAATAGAAAAATATATATCTATACATTATCTTCTTTACTTAATTTTATCAAAAGATATAATATAATTATCGTTAGGTATAATATAATAAAATTTAATTTATTTGGACTAATAAATGCATAAATAATTAATATTTAAAAAATTGGTCATATATTTTTTAAATTATAGTTTTTATGTATGTATTAAAAAATACATGCACAATCAGAAATTAATAAGTTTACAGTTTATATTTCTGTTTCAAATTATTCTGAGCTATAAGAAACATAATTCTATACAAAGCATATAAATAAATAAAAATTTATATTATACGAAACATTATCAAGCTGTGTTGTAGAGAATCTCCCTTAAGATATGAAAATTTCTTTCTATTATAATTTAAATAATTGACACTTCGTCAAATAATCTGCTTCGTGGACTACTTATCGTTCTCATGATTATAAAACTTCTATTGTTTTTTTATATTTTGGGTTAAATATTATCATTATCGTCATCCAAAAGCTATTGTTTAATATAGCAAACGGACATTAAATTATTTCGCATAATTGCACCTATTTTTGAATAAATAGTAATTTCTAAAATAAATGTTTCTGTTAATGCTTCGGGTGAACTTGTCGCAACACGAGTGATCGACTTTAAAATAAAATTTACACTACGAATATGCAGGCTTTAAGTAACTTTTAAACTGGGGTCCCATACGGCATGTGGTCCGTCACGACACGTGGCTTACTTATGCCTGTCAACAAATCGGCTCACGAATTAGCAAGCAACGAACTATAACAAGCCGCAAAGGTCCCATGGCGCGTTTAGCTCGTTTAGTTTAGACTCATATAGGCTTGTAGTCTTCAGCTCATCAGTTTGAAATGGATAGCCAACGAGAAAAGATCGTGGTCTGTGCAGCAATAATACATCTCTTTTCTTTTTTAATTATTTAATTAAAACATTTAATATTGTTTCCATTCTTTTCCAAGAATCGCTTATAGCGTTCTTATGTCTTTATGAGAAAGAATGCTTCAAGTTCCACAATAATTCTTCTTTCTCGTGTGCTTCTAAAAATTTAAGGTTTTCTCATTCGACCACTCTCCATGAGTTAACATACGAGTTAACAATTGAATCACGTTTTTGGTTTTTATGGATTTCATCTCCACAGCTTCATTTTTAATCTTACGTTCTCGAGACTACTTGGTGAGTTTTTTCTTTTTTTAATTGTTTTTTATTTTCAATTTTTAATTTTCATGTGTCAGGTTTATCCTGATTACAGATCATCAAGTAATGAATTTCAATGTCAACTTTTTTATCCACATGGCTTTTTGACCACGCTATAAAATGCTGACTTAACAAACGTTAAAACTTAACTTTTATTTATCATTTGACACCGCTGAGAATGGCTCAAAGCCATTTCCCGGACCTCCGTTTTACGTTTTAATATATATAGTTATAATCGTAACTAAATATTGTGACTACTTACACATCAACAATCGCGTTATTCTCTCATTGCTCATTTTTACCCCACTTTAATTATCGAGAGTCCTATTCTTATTCTGCCATAACAATTTGAATCACGTTTGCCTAGACGTGTATAACATATATGTTTCGACAAGCCTACGCAAGTCGACGAATCGAGCGGATCAACGACACGCTATTGGTGTGGTCAATGGCTCAATAAGTTTTGACTCCGATAATATTTAACCCAAAATGTCAGAGAGCAATAGAGATTTCACAATTATGAGAACGATAGAAGTAGTCCACGAAGCAGATCATTTAACGAAGTTTAAATTACAATAAAAGGAAATAAAAATTTCATATCCTAAAGAAGATTTCTCTATTTATCGACTCTCAAACGGAACGGCGTGCCGTGAACCGCGAGTCGCGAGCATTAGCAACCTATCCTAGTCCTGGACGACGCGTGGCTCGGGATGATTTGGTGTAATTTGCCAAGGCCAAGCCTCTACGCGTCGTGGGACCCCGGTCCCAGCTTATAATATAGCATATCCTGCTTCAAAAGAATAACATAGTATGTATTGGTGTGTTATACACACGCAAAGCAAGAGATAATCGAGCGATGATATATGGGAAGGAAGCACTTTCACAGTCGGTTTATAAACATCAAGGAGTGAACACGACTTCATAATAGAGGCGACAAATCATGGGGTTGCTTAATAGACTGATCGCTGTTTTGGATATCAAGATACTATTTTTAAAAGTAAACGCAATTCCACTTGTTGACGACCCTTCGTCGTTCCAGTTGGAACTGAAGAAAGACGACGCTGTAGAGACATTCAATAATTCAATAAGGTGCAATGAAAGGTCAGGTGGTTTATATTTGTTATTATACTCTATTTACATATCACGTATCAATTTCTAAGGTAATTTCTTCGAAATACCTTGCAAATTAGGCGTTTATATATTATATATTAATACGTATATTAATTTTGCTAATTTTATTACAGTCGAAAGGTATCACGATTAGTTCACAATTATACGGAAACATATAGATATAAACCAGAACATGCTATGCCTGGGGCACCCTATCAACTTAAGACTCGAGTGAATTTTAAGAAAAAGGTAAATCAAGTTGATAAGTAACGCGATGATATTCGACAAAGAAATAAAGAAAAAATAAGAGAGAGAACAATTTTCGTATAAATTAGCAATCTTTTCGTTTCATTTTTATTTTGCAAACGAATTATCAATCTCTTGTTTGCTTATGCTATACAACTATAATCGGCTAATTTGCCAATTACGAGTATTACAGTTTCACACGGAGTTGACATGTTGCGAAGGCTACGTGCAATTCGGTGCAATGTGCGTACCGCGTTGCCCGCAATCGTGCCAAAATGGTACTTGCAAGGAGCCGGACGTGTGCATCTGCAACACAGGATACCGCATGTCGAGCAACGACTCGTGCGTGTCGGCGTGCACAAACGATTGCATCAACGGTACCTGTGTCGATCCTGGGGTTTGCATTTGCAACGAGGACTATATTGGTTGGACTCGGACGGATTCACCTGCCGACCCGTTTGCCCCGCGCAATGCGAGGAGAATCACGGATACTGCACTGAGCCGAACGTGTGCACGTGTCGTCCCAATTACAGGAAACACAAGAGATTCGGCCACGTCTTTAAGTTCATGTGCGAGCCCATTTGCGATCCTGAGTGCAAGAACGGTCTTTGTATCGCTCCTAACGTCTGCATGTGCGCGGACGGCTACGAAAAGGACGAGGACGATTCGTTTATCTGCAACGCCATTTGCGACGAGCCGTGCGTTTTTGGGAAGTGCATAGTGCCGGAAATAAACTGGTGCCTATGCAAACCCGGTTACAAACACGCGAACGCAACCGTCTGCGAACCGGACTGCAGCGAGCCCTGCAAAATGGGCACGTGCGTGGCGCCGCAAACATGCAACTGCAATGAAGGTTACAGACAAAGTAACAACTCCAAACATATATGTGAGCCGATCTGCGAAAATGATATGTGCGGTAGCGGCATATGCGTCGCGCCCGCAACATGCTTACATATGAAAATCAAACAGTGTCCAATACATCTGACGTTTTATCTAACTCGACTCAAAGCAAACCGATCTGCACGATACCTTGCGGACCTAACGGAGAATGCACATCGCCCAATGAATGCACTTGCTTCGAAGGGTATCGCTCACACGCACAGTCAATTATAACAGAGCTGTATGAAAAATTTTCGAAAACACCGTTTCCCGAATTGGCAAGTATATATCTGTACAATAAGATATAAATGTTATTATTAATATTCATTATCGCCAGAACTTTCGACAAAATATCTAAGAACCACTCACCGCACGAAAGGAAGGTTTTAATCTTCTAAAAAGTGATTTTTTTCTTAATTTTTTGTAGTCACGCCTCTTTTTTTTCAAACACGTTTGTCACACGGCACAGGGTCAATTTGACCCAATCAATTTTCAAGCAGCTGCTGTTCATCAAAAACTAACAGTTCAAATGGATCGCAAAACATTCTAGAATAAAGTTTAAACATTGTAGAATGTATTCTCATTATAAAAAATTAACTTTTTAAATGGCATCGGGTTCAAAAAAATTCTTAAAAACGTAAATTTTGAAAAAAATCATAACTTTTATTTTTCAATGTTTTTTGCATAGATCTTTTACTCTTAAGATGTTTCTTTAATAAAAATAATAATTTGGAGTCACTTTGACCCCGGATGACAACCGAGGGTTAATCATAACAAAATCATATTGTAATTTTTTATAAACATTTTTTTATTATTATTAGTAAAAAGATGTTTTAATTATAAGTTATGACAAACATATACATTTAACAAGTCATGATTATTGCCTAAATAATCCTTAAAAAGAATTGCTCGACAGGATTGTGTCTTTAAACTTTAACTTTTAAATCACGCACAAAGTTAAAAAAAAATTTTATTAACTTTACTTGAGACCTTCCGAAAGCCTGAAAATTCCTTTTAAAAATTGAGCTTGTGTTTCCGTTGCCGAGTTATCGTGGCCGAATTATCGCGTATTTGAAATGGCCAATACATATTCAAACTTTTTTCATCGTTGAGAATAAACCTATCGGTATCAGTACCTAATATCCAAGTAATACATGACGGAAAGATTGCACAATCAAATTATATCGTATTTTATCGATTCGAAGTAGTCGTTTGATTTGGAGGAGTGTGTTATTTTTAAATGATTTTTTAAATTACAACTAATTAAAATTTTTTTATTTTAACTTATTTGAATATCAACTGTCAAACAACTAGTCTGAGGAACATATCTGCCAACCGGTTTGCGATTTCATCTGCTGGAATGGTAAGTGCACCGCGCCAAACGTATGCACCTGCGACCCGGATCACTATCCGGAGTGGCTGGAAGATGATAAACCTCTAAACAAGATCATGAGGCACCGCTTTCGGTATTGTCGAATGAAACTCTTTTTGACGCTCTTCCAAGACCTCTCGTGGCGTCCTTGCAACGCTCTCTCGTGCGGAGATAACGGGACGTGTGACGAGTCCGGCATTTGCGTTACAGGAGGGACACGGCCGGTGATTGCATACCCATCTGCGATCGAGGGTGCTTAGACGCCGACGGTATGTGCACGGCGCCGAATCGCTGCGTGTGTCGCGACGGCTACGCGCTGCATAGCAATCGAGATCGTCTGAACGATGAACCAAGCGTCTGCAAGCCGATTTGCGAAAGGGGCTGCCAGAATGGCGTTGCGTCGGCCCGAATGAGTGCATTTGTGACTATGGTTTCATATCGAACAACGATCATCACTCGAGACCGGAGTGCATCCCTAGGTGTGCTCGCAACTGCAGCGGACACGGCGACTGTACACTGTACCAGTATCATTTGGATCGATCTGGACGATCGCGACCAAGAGCCACGATCGCGCCACGAGTCCAGATGCAGTTGTCACTCCGGATGGACGGGAGAGGATTGCGATCAACCGACCAAGTGCGTCATAACGATGGCTTATAATGAAGCTAAGAAGAGGTGAATACTATACTGACCCGCTGATTACCCGTTCGTGGCCTCGCAAAGAGCGCCCGACATTCAATAACTGACTAGATGAATCTTATAATTCGTAAATATGATTGCAGAGTCTTGCTTCATTTTGCAAATAGCGAAATCAGGCGAGCTTACGAAGGTGCACCGTATTGTTATCAATGCGACAATTTTTTGGACAACAATACAGTGTGCTATGTGATGCAAAATTATGAACGCAATTTGACTGTCAGCTGTTTTCTTAATACAGGTATTTGCAACTTAGAAATAAATTAGATCTTTTTTCAGTAACGACATAAGTTTTTGTAATTATGTATAAAAGTTTATAATTAATGTTCTTTTAAACTCTTTTCGATTATTGCGTAATCGCTTTCAAATTGTCAAAGAATTTTAACAGTTTAGGAAAGAACTATTTTCAATTTTTTTTAGAATTGTGTTTATTGTTAGTTATATAGATTGTTTATAATATCAATGACAATATATCGATAAAAGGGGTTGGACACATGGAGTGTGTTACATAAACTTTTCTAAATATAATTGTCAGAAATTATACTAAATATTACTTGCAAAACATCAGAGTCTGTTTCCATAAATTGATTAAAAATACTTCTAATTTATTTTATAAAAACAACCGTCTAGAAACATAAATTTAGAAACTAGCTTCAAAAAGTGTGCTTGTAAAGAAAACTACACACTGATAAAAATAATGCAAAACTATTGTTAAGGAGAAATGTAATTTTTTAAATAATTATATCTATCATACCAGACATTTGAATTTGTTAGTTTTATCTCTATTGCTTTTTATTTTGCAGATTTGCCTTGTTACGCGATGTCTCGTTCAAACACCTTGAGTAATGTTACCATAATAGTTTGGCCTTTCGTGATTCTCGCTATATTATTAGTTATAGGTCTGATAGTGGCAGGATATTTCATGTATCGCAAACGTCAAAAGAAGAAATTGGCTACAGGTATTCTTTAAAATGTGTTAATGACATAATTTATAATAATTTTACGTTTTAACAAAAACGTAACTAAAAGATAGTTACGACATCGTATTTTGAACTGTATGCATAAAGCGTGATAACAAATTATTTAACGTGAAGGATAAGACAAACGCTCGCAGCTTGCGCGATATCAAATAGCTTTTACGACACTTAAATAAAGGGCTTTATAATTAATATTTTATTGTATTCTAAGCGACAACGAGATAACTATCTTGAAATATTTGATTCCAGCAGGTACATCGACAAACATTTTTGTGCGAGAATTTCTCGCTACCGAGATTTTGTTGCCTGACATCTAACTTTAAAGGAGACATCAGTACGAAGACTGCAGTTAAGAAAAATAGACTGCAGTAGTTGTGATAATGATAAATAACAGTTGTTGTAGTAATGATGTACTAGATTATATTTTATTGTTCCTTCTAAAATGTATAAAATGTGTAGATAATTAAACAATCTTTTTGCGCGTGTTACAATTAAATTTTCCTTAAATGTCCGTAAGTTTTAATTATTATTCTTTATATTTATACACACGAAAACGATGAATAAGGAATTTTCTAACGTAATTGCAATACGCGTAAACAGATTGTTTAATTGCATGCACTTTCCAAGTCGGTTCAACTTTAAATGAAAAACGTCGTACAACACAATTCTACGCGAATTTCATTAGTAGCTTGGTTGCAACGAGCTTGAATGTCATGTGATTATTTAGCATGGAAAATGTTCAATTATCTTTCCGTTGCGCTTTTCACTTTTTCGCGCACTGGATTATCACGGTATATTTGTTGTTAGTGAATAAATTAATCTGACATAAATTTTAAATAAGTTGAATGCGAGACTATATAATTTTTTAATACGCTTAGAAAATCTCACAGCGAAGTTTTACTAGGGCAAGAAGCAAGAATTCGTTGCTTAATTAATATGATATTTAGCAGTTTGTTTCTTTATTTAGCCAACATTTTTATATATATGATTAATATATCAATCTCACAACGATCCGAAACGTGGTGAAAACATACAATAAACTCGACCACAATGCAATCTAAATTTTAAACCGTTTCGGAAAGCAAATTTTCCAATTAAATTATGAAATGTTTTTATTCTATGTTAAAAAATACTAACTAAAAATACTAAATAATCAGCAATTCGAATTCTTTAGTCCGTGCGTATTCACATTTACATACTTTTATCACGCGTCCTTGTGAATTTCCTTTAATTCACAAGATATCGCATAAAAGACCCTGCTTCTCCTCACGAGACATAAATCAATTACGTGACCCACTAACGATTTCAACAAACGACTCTACGTGCAAACTGCGTTATCCGCCATTGCAGCGGCGAGCTTGTACATAGTAAAATTACATACAATCACTTTAGCATGAAAGGTACATGTTATCTTCGCACCTCTGCTTCGCTCTCTGCTCTTTTCCTCTTTCTCTCTCTCTCTCTCTCTCTCTCTCTCTTCTTCCCTTCCTCCCTCTCCCTCCCTTTCCCTCTCCCTCTCTCTCTTTCTACCCTCTCGCGTTTCTCGCTTCATCTCGCTCCATGCGCAGTTTGTTGCATCGCAGTTTATCGGCGGGATAGACGATGGCGTAATCTGCCTTCCGATCGACAAGCCGTTAATGAACACGTGGACAGATCGCGATTCCCACGTAGCTCTTGCATGGCGTGTCAGATCGCGATAACTGCCGCGACTGCAATCGATATTGCGCGCGGACCTAACGCGGGCGAGTTGCCTGCCGGGCGAGAAAAATGAAACGGTCCGTTTTTGCAGCCGTAACTCGGTGACCCGCACGGTGAAGAGGAAAATACGCGTCGAGTGGTCTTGCGATAATATCTTCGGCAAACCGTAAGCGTTGGAAACGATCCAAGTGCTTCTTGCGCCCTTTTAAGGCGTTCGTTGTCGACCGTCAATTTCTTATAATCGTGATAAGAAATGATGGTATCGCGGTATGAAATATAATTCCTTTTATTTCCCGTGTTATTTAGTGTCATCAAATAATGATTGTAAAATGGCCTCAAAACTTTTGCAGATGTTAAATAATATTTGAGTGTTAGATAAGTCATTACACTTCTAATATTTCTTGAGGATTTATTATATGTAGGTATATATATATATGTATATATATGAGTGAGAAGGGAACACATATATACACACATTTGAAAATTATTATACATATTATACACAAGATACATATGAAGTTATTAATTGAACAAATTTTGAACGATTTTCTCAGAAGGTATGTATATTTCATAAAATTAATGTACCAAGGACTTAACCAGTTTATTGAATCAATATTTGAATCTACTTCAAAAGATGATTTTAATTAAATATGATGGAAAAATGAGTGCTTTTATAGAAAGATTTAAAAAATTAGGTCAGCTATAATAAAAAGATAGTGCATCGCGGTGACCGAATTAAGCTATCCTCTTGTCTAATGATGATAAAATCATTCAGCTGTCGCAAAAATTATCTATGCAGATCTCGTTGCATAAACATTTAAAAATTATGCTGCACGTTCGTCATTATCAAGTATTTAAACATAAGAATCACAATTATTATTTAACTTACTTTCGTCAAACGTTTATTTAATATTATAAATTTAAATCAAAAGAGTTCTAAATAATATTTCATAATACTTCATTGAATAACATATTTGTGTTTGAAAGATTAGATAATTAAACTTATTTTTCTGTTATAATTATGTTTAATAATTATGTCCAAGAACTGTAGCAGAGAAGATGTTCGATTAAAAGAACGCGTTTGAAAATACGCTTCTTTTCTGCAGTAATATAAGCTCGGAACGAACATAAAATAAGAATATAACGCGCGCTTTAATTGAAATGTTTCTAGCTCGGTAATTCACATAAGGAAAATGCTATCTCGAAACAGAACTACGGCAGTGGCTTTCTTAAATAAAAAAAGAAACATCAAATTCACAATAGAACCAGACTAAATTGTGGTCTCACGTTCTCGCTCGTTCTTCGCGTGCACTCGATTATACATATTTAAAAAGAAAAGGAGGAAATGTTTGTCTCTCAAACTCAAATGATTTGTAGGTCGCGAACTTTTTCAAATAAGAGTCCTTTGCCATATGCATGCATTTTAAATTTTAATGGTACATTATACAACCCGTTCGTTTGTCCTTACAAATTTTTAAACAACTGCATAATGAACAACAAAGGATTTTATCGCCAGTTGTACATTGCAAAAAAAAAACATTTTTTCATGGCAGATTTAAAATTCCGCCGAAGATTTATTAAATACATAAAAAATATTAATTATTAATACGAGAAATTTGGTATATTTTATCTCGTTGTGGGAATATATTACTTTTGTGAAAATGATCTCTGTGTTTATCTATATATGTATAAAGTGGCGAAGGAGATTCTCCCATATCGACGCGCGCATATCATCGATCTTAGTTACGTATTGTAATGCCATTTCTGTGCGGAAGAATGATTCTGTTAAGAGCAAGTCGCGCGCGAATTGTGCCGATTTCCGATCGTGATGCTGAAAATGGATATCGCGCAATAATTAACACGAATGTCGCGTTACTCTATACAAAGACGCGGACCGTTTCATTATTTCCCCGTAGCAAATTAATCGCTATTTGAACTTTGGGCTTTGAATGAGAGAGTGTGGATCCGCGGCGACCTACGAAATTAAATTCCCGATTCCTAATTAACAGGATTTCATCACTGGATGGCACGACAAAAACTTCTCTGGACTGAAACCGATGTTATCCGCGGAATTGAATCACCGCCCGGAGCAAGCCCACAGCTCGATCGATCAAACGCACTTTTCTGTCTTGTATTTCTTTTTTCGCATAATACTAACGCATTCGTAGCAGAATTCCTGCGGTTTACGGATACCCGGCTTCCTCAAAGACATAAAATCACTCGATAGTAATTACACAAACGTTAAGTATCTTACGTATCTTTAATTATTGCATAATCTAAGAGTAATAAAAAGAGAAAATTATTTCTACGTGGAACGCGAAGGACAGATAATCACTGTATACAAACATGTAAAAATGTCATTTTGACAGTATTACGGATTTAAATAGCAATAATTTATACATTTTCCGAGCGAAGGATGTAGAAAAATATTAGGAGACAATAGATAATCAATGAAAAAAAGATAGTAATACCAGAGATAAAAATTAACACATGTATTATTCGGAAATATCTTAATTCATAATAAGGCTTACCAAGATCACTGTCGACATCATGAATAACGATTTTGATGCCTTCCCCGTCGACCAGACTTCCCTGCCTAGGCAATTCACGTTCTTCAGCTGCAACCCTGCTAACAGCTACCGCAGGGGCACCTTTCGCTCCTGGTTGAGCCGAAGTTAACGCTCTTATCGCGTTTATGTCGGGTCTAAAATAACACATAAAAGATCCATGTTATATTAGTGAAAGCTTTTTAAAAATAATTTTAATAAATTTTTTTATACTTTAAGAAAGATATTTTTTTATATCCTCTAAAAAAGGAATTTAAAGATATTTTTAAGTTAATTGAAATTTATATTATTAAAATTAATAAAAATAATGGCTATAATAATGTTCATTTCTACCAATGTAGAACTTCAATCTCTGTTCAACTTACTTATTTTTTTAATTCTTAAAACTAGAAAAAGATAAAAAATCAACTAAACCGAGATTAAAGTTAATCTACATTGATAGAAATGAACATAAGACAGCTTTGGGTATTTAAGTTATAAGGCATTTACTTGCCAGATTATTGCTAGACATTACCGGAATCAAACTTATTTGATTTACAAACTTTGAGTATGTATAGTACAAAATTGTTAGTATATTGTAGCTTTCCATTTTGAAGTTTTTTATTGATCCGCCTTAATTATCCGCCAGCAAACAAAATAAGTAGCACATTACTTGATTGATGCCTTAAAAATCGTTTCGAAAACCGCTAAAGCTCTCATTGCCATAAGCATGGACGTAAGCCGATTTAAGCGACCGATTATACCCATTATGCGGATTAGGCGGATTCGGATCCTTATGGGTTAAGCCGCAAGATTGATATTGACTGCCCACATTGAAACAAGTTTTATTATTGCGAAACTATCTCGGAATAGCCAAGACAAGCTTAATAATTTTGCCAACGCTCGGGGCGAAACTCGAAAAATGTTACATCCAATATCGACTTTCGGCTTTCTTAGTTAAAGTTGCGATAATAACCGCCGAGAAATATTGTTTTACTTGGTAAATATCAGTATATATGTTGACTATATTGATTCTAAAATTAACTTTTAACAGTTCTAAATTTCAACGCTATTAAATAATATCTGTATTACTTATTTGTACATCTAGATGATGTAGTTAATTTTTTTGCTTTTGAGTATTTATTTGAAATTTTAACTTAATTGAAAATAATGAAAAATATAAATTTGGAAAATTTAACGAATAATTAAAAATATATCAAATTTAGAAATTGATTTAAGTCACAGATTATTGCAATTATTTAATAATCAATTTTAAACATTTCGGTATTTATTATCATACCTATCACTTAAATTCAATCAATATTTATTTAATTTCAGCTATACAAAGCCATGAAATGGACTTGGTTTACAATATACCTTAAACACACTCATACCAACTTTTTTACCTTAACGCGTGACATTGTTAATTCCTTATTCCGTATTTTTTAATTTCTTCTAGAAAAACTATCCTTTAATTAAACCCCAACACGCCTAAACCTATTATTTACACGTTAAACTCACAACCTAGACTCAGAAATACTTGACTTAGTCCGCTTCGGCAGTATCAAGCCAAGAAACGGACATTATTCACCTATACACATACACATACCTTCTAACCGCAACGCGCAACAACTAATATTCCCTATATTTTTTAAATTCTTCCCAAATCTATTTTAGACGCATATCTCGCTTTGTTTCTAAAATAACCTTCCTTACATCCTACTTTCTCTTTATCCCTACCTTTACCTTAATATTACAACTATTTCCTGTTTTTTAACCATATCTTAATATATTAATAATTCTTTACCTTTACCTTCAAATATTGACGCAACTCTCTCATCTTACAATACATATAATAAACTTATGACTAATAACAAATCTCTTGCTACCTAACTAATGCTATCCTATATCCCCAAGTCCTTCCGAACTCATCACACCTCCTTACATATGCCCTTGCCTCCTCTTTTTTCTTCTTCCAATAGCATCACTTCTGTGCTCTCGAATCGCTCCGTTCCTCTTCATTATTTGCCAAAATCCTCTACACTGCTTCTCATTCGGTCCTAGTAAATTTCCTAGCAAATTTCCTCCCAGCTCTTCTTCTCTCGTTCTCACCGAAGCAACATATATTTCCTCCTCGCACGTTTGTTCTCTAGTTATCTTCCCATGCCTCCTATCTACCGTTGCATAATTAATATACCTGGATTCGCCTCCGTGCCGTTCAAAGATTCTGATATTTCCAGAAAACTGCTGCGTCCTTTAAACAAGCCTTGCGTGTCCACCTTCTTTTACCTTTCCTTTCCTACCACGCAGACAAGTTTCGCCAGTCCTTGTTCCAGGAATACGCCAATAGCTTTCCTGTACCTTTCTTCTTTTCATCTCATCTCTTCTTTATCGTTGGCTTAACCTTTCCTCAGCTATGCTTATCTTCTTTTACTTTCCATTTCCTGGAACACCTCTAGGCCCGCCCATCCTTGTGTCCTAGCTTTATTTCACCTTTCTTCTTTCCATCTCCATTGACACGGAACTCGAGAGATTTTTGACTGCTTGACTTTCTTCTTCCTTCTTCGACAATCCTCTTCACATTTAATCCTCCCTTGTTTCGTATAGCCTCTTCTATAACAGCGCTTCTTTCACCAACCTCTTGTCCTCTCCTCTGTTTTCTGTCCTTTACCTCTTTTTCCTTTTCTTATTCTTGATCCAATATTTCCTATTCTAAAATTTGTCCCAATCTAAGATTCACATGTGTTCTGAGTTCAGAGTTCAACCTGTCATCTTTTCAACTATCTTCCTAACCTATACTTAATTCACGACCGAAGGCTCCTTAGCTAATCATTTA
>NW_020217343.1:147839-252095 GCF_003070985.1 Temnothorax curvispinosus | reverse complement strand
CTAAAATCACACAACGCACTTTCACCGCTACCATTCACACACGCTCCTTCTAACCAAGTCCCACCTATCACTTAAATTATAATTTTGAAGAAAAAGGAACTCTTGCAAGCGCAATAAAAAAAAATTGTACTTTGTACATGTGTAATTTTGCGGGCTTTCATTTATCAAATGCCTCTAACTTTCAACACAAAACAGTTAACTGCGAAATTAAATTTTCTTTACAATGGAAAAAGCGAGTGAAGAGAACATGCAGTGAAAAATATATATAGTCACTCTACTGACGTTTTTACCTAACGAAAACGAAGTTGTTTTTTTTTCACTTTGTAACGAGACTTTCAAACGTAGTCGCAATTGTGTTAAACTTCCGCACGATGAGCATTCTCGGGCACGCGATAAATTTACTCGCCCGTGTTGGTGTGATGCCACGGACACAAATTACCGTCCTAATTCTGCACCATAAAGGCTATAAGGAAGCTTACGCTTGAGGTTCATAAAGTAGTCCTAACTGCCGTAACCACCATCTCACCCCGCACAAGAAACAAAATCGATGGCTTTGTGGCGAGTTTGGAAATATTTAGCGCTAAATATGCAAATCTAATTTTTAGCCTGAAACAGTATCTACGCGATTTTTATATGATATATAAAATTCAAAATCAAACTGCTATATCTAAACTGGTCTCTTCAGTACTTTCAAGGTTCTTTTAAGAATAATAATAATAATTTCTTTAAAACATTTTTATAACCAGAATAATATTTTTTTTCACGCTCTGACAATATACATTGCACATGTAACATACATTAATCGAATGTTTGATATTATCAGGTTTTTTAAAAATAGTTTAAAATTGAAAATAGTTAATTGGAAATAGTTTTTAGAAATTAATCTAAGAAATTTTGTTTTATAAAGATATAGGCTTTTCGAAGAGACTTTGATTCATTCAGTATTAAATGTAAGAATATAGTCTTTGCTGTATATATGCCAAGGGAAAAGTGTCGAAACAGCCTGGTGCACTACCGAGTAGTTCGATGTCTATATGAGCTCCAGCGTACAATGTGTTGAAAGCTGTCGACATAATCGTGCAAAAGTTTCCCGTGTAAAGGAGAAATTCAAGCGATAGTTACGACAAGAGAGAGAAAGCTTTGCTGCAAACTATAACTATAAAGAATAAATAACTCGGTCATAAATGATTAGTTAAATCGACGTCAATTCGACATGGATGGGTCGATGAATGGTCGATATCGAGTACTGGTATTCTTGTCTTTGATTTCATCATAATTGTTTTTATTTAATTGAATTAATTACGAATATTTTTATATAATTTCTATGTCTTTCGGCCAATTCTATATTGAATATTATACATAATATGTATATACCTATATACGTGTGTATACATATATCGTTTTCCGACTTTGCGTTGATTCGATTTGATTTGTAGAGTTAGCCGAAAGATAATAGAAATTTTACAGAAATATTCGCAATTGCTTAAAATTATGTAGGTATATTATGTAAAAATAATTATAATGAAATTGAAGATGAGAGACAAAGATTTTCTAACCAGTATTCGACATTGGCTATTTATCGACGCATCGATATCGAATTGACTAATCATTTCTGGCAGAGAAAGAAATGTAAGGTTAAAGTTCAAGTATAGAATTCGTATTTATAAAGTATTAGAAATATGTGTCAGCACGCCGTTCTTTAAAAAGCACGAAATATTTCTTTGATAATATTTTATAATTAAAACTACATGTACTTGGTATAGCTTTCAAAGCTCTTTTTAAATTATAAAGTAGTATTAATGTTGAAATACGAAATCTCCGTTAAAATTTATTGAAAACTGAGAAGTTGTATTGGGCGATCTATTTATATCGTGGAGATTTGGCGACGTTTTCGACGGAATTTTCCTCGAGTCCACGTTATCAAGAAAACGTGACCGTGCCACTCTTGCTTTTCTAAAGAACTAAGTTATAAAGTTCGAGACGTCTCTTTCGACTATAGAATAGCACAAGAACTACAAGACATATCTTCAAGCATGAATCGAAGGAATGTAGGCATTGCGTCTTGTTTCCATCGTGTCTCCCACCGTTCTACTTTTAACCCGGAAAAGTTACCGCGCCGCTTCGCAGAATAAATAGAAATTCATAAGTCGGTTGCGAGCCGGTTACAAACTATTGTCTGGAAGCCCCGCGGCTGCGCTGCATTAAACAAACGATATCGTGGCGTGCATGACGTTGATGCAACCGCCTCGCTGCATCTTCTATCTTTCTCTCGCAAATTGAAACTTGCAATTCCGCCGACGGCTGAGGTAGCAGCGGTGCGTCCCGCTGCAGCGCCGGGCTTATCTCGCATTTTTATGCGCAATGTTGGAAGACCCAAAAAAAAAAGAAAGATAAAAACGAAGAAGAAAACGTTGTAACGCCAAGGCGAACGAGATAAATCTCAAACGAGCCGTGCAACTTTTAACGAGTCTCTTCCCCTCAAAAGCGTTTCCGTATCCTCCGAGATAACTCCGCGATCGCGGCACGCGATTATTGAATTGTCCCGTGAGGAAGTGAAAAGGAGTGATGAGTAGCTATACGTGGGTGAGGAATTATCGGCGCTATCTATGTTTTATTTATTTTGTTTTATAATAGTTTACGATTTTTTAGTATTACGATATAGTATGACGTAAAGGATCGATAGTGACATTAAAAGACTTCCTATTGTTTCTATTTTATTGTCTCACGTTTTGTAAGCTCTTCTTTTATTCTCATCGTTTTCGGGACATTCGTAATCGCATTTTGAACCGTCTCTCTTTTGTAGTATTACTTCCAGCCATCGTTTCGCTTCAGAATACGACTGAATGTAGTTATAAAAAGGGAGTCTCACACACATACACACACAATTTCAAGTTCCTTTTCTTTATTACAGCCTGCATAAAGAAAACCGTATTACATATTCTATATTATTTTTAAATTGAATTGATGTCGATTTTTATAAACCTGATTAACAACTATGTAATATTAACAATTCTTTAACTGAATTTGTCATTCATTTACATATGCTGTTACTTAATGAAAAATTTTTCTTGGTAAAAACACTTTAAAGGACTTAAAATACATAAAAATACATAAAAATGCTATTTTTAATACCAAATAATTCTAGAACTAGGTTACTTTTATCAGTTTTCATGAAAGAATTGACTGAAAATTTTTCATCAAAAAGTCCGTTATTAATAGCAATGGTTATAAGGACGGAATCACCGTATCAGAGAATAAAATAGATCTCCTTTCATCTTGCATTGATAGTTCTTCTACAACCGCGTTCAATCATGCGAATTCGCCTGGTATCGACAAGAAGCGATTTCGGCCGCGAGCAATCGACCTTTCAAATATGAAACCGTCAATTTGACGAAATCTTGCGTTGAACGCACGAGTGTGAGGGACGTTTATTTCGGTGGAAATAAAAATACAGCAGCCATCGGCGAAATCTTTTTGCAAACATCTTGATCGTGCAGATCTAGATTGAAAAGTTAGCAGATGATCTCATGTCCTGATTTCTCTTCGAATCTCGTGTTTCGAAGATCGAAGAAAGTGCGTTTTTAAATGGATGGAATTGCGTGCAAATCCGTGAGGTTTCTTGACGTTTCGCAAACAGTTTCCCTCTAAAATATTTCTTCCTCCATTTTTATTTATTTGCGCAAAGACTACACGGAGAAAATTTTATAGTAAATATTACTATGGTGTCGCACTAGCTGCGGACCATCGAGGAATTTTAAGTTAAATTACTATGTTTATGGTAAAAATTACGTTATTTTATCGTTTTTAAAACAATAATTATAGTATTTTAACTTGAAATTCCTCGATGGTCCGCAGCTAGTGCGACACCATAGTAATATTTACTATAAAATTTTCTCCGTGTACTATTTTAAAAATTTATTTGATATTAATATTTTATAGTTTGTATGGAACACATCATCTAAATTATGTTTTAAGTTATATAAATAAAATTTATATAATAATACTCTTTCTATATGTGTGCGTGTGGCGGATGTTGATGTGGGCGGATGTAGAGACAGAAGCCCACATCCACTAGATTAAGTAGAGATAAGTTAGGTTAAGAAGATACAAGTTAAGTAGAGATAAGTTAGGATAAGAAGATTTGTAAGTAGTTGTAAAGGTTTGGGTACGTTCCTTCTAAAAACGCCTTTCAAACCCTAAGGGGAAGATCAAGATATAAATTATATACATACATACATACATATAGGGTAACTGGGGGGAATATGCCAGTGTGGGGAATATGCCACTCGTTATGTTTAACAAAGCTACGGCTAGGAGCGTTGTTGTAAATACTGTGAAATTGTTAAAAATATTATATCTGACGTTTTGCTCAAGTTTTACTTACTTCCTGTCAGTATATAGTTTTTATGGGGTAAGTACAGTATGACAAGTATGACAACGTGCTTTTTAGAAAAAATTGCAAGTTGTATAAGTAAGGGTGCGTTTCACTTAACGCCCGCAACGTTCTTAGAATCATTTCATCCTTGTTGTTTGTAAAATGTTAAATAAGGACGAATGATGCTCACGAGCGTTGCGGGCGTTAAGTGAGACACACTCTACGTATACGAATAAAAGATAAGCATAAATTTAAGATGTGAGAAGTAAGTGTATATACTATGATCCGTATTCTCAGTTCACTTTTATCATAAATGCACACATTTAGCATACAGTTTACGTTACATATACTATATAGAATTACAGAAATAAATGCGCGCATTTATCGATAAAAGTGAACTGATAATATGGGCCTTTATATATATTTACACTTTACATATAAAAATATAAAGTTCTTTCAGTTTTCGCAAGATTAATAATAATTCAGATTTCAAAATCTTTTGTATGCCAAAATTTCTGAAAAATTTGATTTATAATTATGTAGAAATAATCTATGAATAATTCAGATTTTTCTTATAATAAAGTCTCAATATTAAGAGAGTTAAATATTGGTCAGAAATAAACTTGCAATAATGTAACTGCCTTTTGATATTTTCCGAAGACGCTGTGGGATTTTCTTTCATGTTTGAGATATAAGAGGTCTATTAAAAGAGGTCTTAAAGAACATTTTTTTTTTTTCGTAAAAGCACATTCTTTGGCACGCAAATTAAGCCAGCCAAACATATATCCTTTTTTAAAACAGATTAAAATTTAAGTATATAGCGTTACGAATAAATTAACAAAGATGTGAAAGATTAGCAAGAAAGGCTAGCGTTAATGCATGATGATGTAACAAAATTATAATTTTTAAATTAGAAAAATGCGAGAAAACTAATAAATGAAAAAGGAGTAAATGTATAGAATTAAAAACTCATATTTCATGGAATACGAATCGCAATCAGAATGCAATTAAATAATATTTAGACTCTGAAATTTGATCGCAGAAGTAAATGCTTCTCGAATTTCTATCAAAATTTCTTTTTTTTATTTTCAATAGGAAGTCGTATTGCATTCATATCGAATTCTACAATCAAATGCAATGGAATGTCACATGTCGGCTTTAAAAGGGGATCTCTCACACACACGCACACGCGCGCGCGTACACACACACACACACTCTCTCTCTCTCTCTCTCTCTCTCTCTCTCTCTCTTTTAGTTTTGTACGAGGGTTAGCCGGAGCTAGATGGAAATTTACAAGATCATATCCCTTTATGAGATTCTTCCCGTTCTTTTCATCGCAGCTCATAGCCACTCTTTGAAGGTGAATCGCTTAATTGCGCAGTGCCATCACGAACTCCGGCAGAATAAAAGCTTTTCCTGGTCGTTTCGCTGAATAAGAATGAGCTGCGCGGCAATATCGATTAGTACATACTCTGTCGAGAGTCTACGGAAAAATAGAGTCCTGTTTTACTTGCACGTTTAGCGTTATTTTTTTTTTAAGGAAATGTAAGTTCTTAGTCAAGATATAAGAAAAAAAGCGCAAGAAGAGTTCTAAACTGTATCACTATGTGTGTTATTGGTAATGGCATGAAAAATTAATTTTTACATGTTTAGCATTTTTTGATACATTAAGTTTCACTTCGATTTTAGGCGAAATTTTTATAAAATATAAAAACTCATGAAACTACTCAGAGAAGTATAACTTAGACATTAAAAATTTGTTGGTGCGTGCACAAGTTATATAATTGTCTCTGCAAATTATATAAAATTTGTTTTTGCTGGGATTAAAAAATTCCCAGGAAATTGCAATATTTTGCGCGTCTATGCTATTGTTATCGTATTTTAGTTACTATGAAAATTCGAGTTACATGGAAGGATGAACACAGGACGGAATAACAAAACGCGATAATTACGTTAAATCGCAGTTTCGTAAGTAAATAGGAATTAAAAAGTTACACGATTAAAAAATTATGTTGCGGCTGGAACTACGGAAAACAATAATTATTCGGACAGGCTATAAATAAGCGAGAATTGAAACTTTTATTATTACATTTCTAAGTTTTGTTGAGGAAAAAAAAGTGTAAGTTAATTACATTTTTTTCTTTTCTTGTTATAATTTTGTGCAAATTGTTCACACAGTCATTAAAATAAGAAAAAAAAAGAAAACTTGAAACTAGTTTCTTTTACAAGTTTTAAATATTTTATGGAAAATCTGCATTTTTTAAATTTGTTATTTTGGTCTATATATATGGATATTCTATATTTTCCTCTATATTTTCACATAACAAGAAAATTTTTTTACTCTTTTAAAAAGTAAGTGCTATGATAAATAAACTATATACATGAAAATTTACTGTTAATTTACTATTTTTACCAAATCATATATCATGAAATGAGAAAATAGTACAACGTCGGTGATTATTTATTGCTAAAGACGTAAGTGTTCGCACAAAAGAGAGTTTTTGCTGTGGAATCAAGTTTTTGAAGTTATACCGGAAGAGAAAGACGGAGTAACTTTACTAGACGTGTGAGGTGAGTTGAGAATTCACCGGCAGCCGAAAAGTATGCTTAAGGCATGCGATATTCAGTAGAATTACCGGCGCGATTTACTCTGATTTCCGGCGGTTTACCGAGATGACGATACCTAAGGTCGTGGTTGGTGCGGCGCACGGTCACCCGGTGCAAGCATTCGAAGCACGACCAAATTTCAACGGAGTGCAGGCAAGGTCGCATTAAAGCGCAAGTGCTTCTATTCTAACGTTGCTCTCTGGGGTGACATCTCGCCAATATAAGCCGACATAAATCAGAAGGAAAAGTGTCGTGCACTTGTTTTAATTCTAATAGCAGCTTCTCTCGATTTAGCAGCCTGCCAAGACACCTCGAAATCGAGGTCGAATGGTGCCACTTTAAGATAGTACACATTGATCGTGAATAATCGATGACTTTTTCCCGAAAGCGTAAAAACGGATCGTGTATTTTGGAAAGCACCATACATATGCTTCACTTATCAAATTAAATTACGAGAGACAGTGCATTTCTTCTAGGTTTAAACTTATCACATTCGATAAACAAGCAAATTAATTCCTCATGACGTACCTTGGCAAAAAAGAAGGCGTAAGTTAGAGAAATTGTGTGAAAATATATAAAACAGTCTTTGTACAGCATTCGTTTCGCGAATAAATTAAAATCAACAATAATTAAAATCGCTTAATTATAATTCGTTTAATTAGAAATTTTTGAAATATTAAAGTCTATAATATGAATGTCTGTCATTAATCTAAATTTCTATGTATTATATATTTATGAAAAATTAAAGAAAAATATTGTGATTTCTAGTATAACCAATATAGTAACCAATATCTTTAAAACATGCATCAGAACTGACTTGAGTATGAAGAATTGTATGAAGAATTGACGTGTACAACGGCTTCGACTTTCAATGGCACCTGACTGTACGAGATAATAACGATTACGCGATCTAGGTGATTCATAACGCTGACTGATGACTTCAGCTCGTCATCCTTCACGTAAACTTTTTCTCTCGACTGGAAAAAAGACGATGACGGCGAAGGATCACGGAGGTTAAGCCAATTTTGACAAGAACGATACATCACGCGCGACCCTTCCGCCAAACATCCCCAACTCCTTCGTATGATCGTAACAACCTGTCCAAGGGATGACACTTTTCTCGCCCCCGATGGTCGGGTCTTCGACCCTTTCACACATAGAAAATCTCAAGGAAATCTCTGACCGCGGTTATTGGTCTTGTATCAGCACTTGACTGAAGGGTCCAGGTTTTGAATCGCGAATATAAAAAAAGATAATCTTCTTTTAAATAGATTTATACAAATGTATATTTGATTTTAAATTTTAGATACTAAGTAATGAAAACAACAAACGATTGATATTAAAATATTTATTTAAAGCAAAATTTGTCTTCGAGATATAAATTTTAAAATAAAATGTAATAGAATAATAGAAATGGAAATATATAATAGAAGTAGAGAACACGTTTTTGACGGACGCGTGTACATGTATTTATAAAAATTTCTAATTTATCGCAAACGATATTATTATTCAAATGTATTTTGGTGTATTTTCGTCATATTATCCATTTTGGATATCGCATCATAAACGAAAGTCTCTTGAACGGTTAATATCGCAAGCTTGCATTTTCGAGTAACCTTCTATAACATGGAAAATTAAGCTCTCCGAAATTGTAACAGTTCCGAACTCGACTTTGGCAAGAACCACAGATGCTCGCACGCGAGTAAATGCGCACGCTTAACGAAGAGTATAGGAGGAGGGGTAGGGTGGTATTAATTATTTCTCTAGTAGCAAACTCCCCTGTTTGTGATCCACTCGACCTCTTGCTCGCGATGCACGTATGCATATACAACACACGTTGCTTGCCGTTTCATTTAGGGGGAAAAAAGGAGTAATCGTGATGTGGGCGGAAAAAGAGAAAAATCAGAGACGACAAGATCGATCCTCATTTTTGCCGCGTCGACGGGTACAAGGTACAAGAGAAATGCTCGTTCGGTTCTATATCGGAATCTTTCGTCGGTTGCGAATCGATACTCGTTCGCTAAAAAAGGTAACTTAAGACAAGTGGGTTGAAGTGAATTTTCCTTCGTCCGTAGTCCGTATCACTGGTAAGATTGCAAGAAACGAATATAGTGAGTCGCTGAAGTCGGTTTATTTAATCCAGACTTGTTCTGTGCAAACGAGTTTTAATGAGATGTAAACACTAGGCGGTAATTACATCGTTTTCTCCTATAGTAGATTGAATGACAGTCGTACCTACTTCGTTTTATATTACGTTGTTATATTACCTTGTTTTGAAATCTGAACGTATTTTACGACTGATCAATACATATCAAGACTTCAATTTCGCGTCAAGAAAATGTGGAAATCCTTTAGTAAAGACATTCTAGATATACGTGTATATATGTGTGTGGAGATTGTTTCAAGATACTTCGTATATTGAATATTTCAAATTACTTCTTTTGTAATAAAATCGATATGACCAACATTTGCGGGTTGTGAAAGCTTTGCGCAATATAGATACGTCGTTTTAGAAATATTTTAACGATTTACTTTGAGATACGTCGGTTTATTTTTCAATCTTTAACTTCTATATTTTTCATACAAGTAACCTCTGCTATAATTATAGAACTGATCACATCTAATAACACAAATTTCGATTATAAATTCAAACGTACACTTAACTGGAGGGAAACAGACCTGTGTGAATCTAACACCTTCACTATTAAAAAAAAAAAATCGAATATACGGCACAATTAAATACTAATTTTATTGCTCTAGTCTCGAATTTATTAGTCCTATCCATTCGCAGAAAATTGATATCAAAAGTGGGGATGCTGTTTTCACGTTACGCTAGCACCTTCATTCCTGAAAAACGCGTATAAAATACTGTAAACAAAAACTGAGATACCAGAATTTTTTATTGATTTTTTACTCTAAAATATTGCAAGAGATATCGAATATTAAATGTTTATAAATTTACCGATGATATTTATTGCTCTTAAAATTTATTGCTCTTAAAATGTATTGCTAGAATTTTATTGCTCCTAAAATATAATATAATATATTATAAGTTCAGAATCAGGATATTTTAAGAGCAATAAATCCTAGAATTATTTTAATACCAAAATTGACACAGCGTTTGTTTAATATACTTTATTCTTGTATTTTTGTTTGTTTTTGATAATTTTTTTTTAAAGTAGTGTAGGAAATAAATTCCAAAATGTATTTTACGAGTGATTTGATTGAAGAAGCAGTTTAATGTTAAACTTATATAGTTAACTTTTATTATATTTTTGATCGTTTTACTCTTATACTTCGATAACCGGTAATCGGTACATTCATAATTATTAAATATTTTCAATATCTCTTTGCAGTATTTTAGAGCAAAAAATTGTGGTATATCGTTTTTTTATTTACTATACTTTGTTTTCAGGAGCAAAGGTGCTAGCGTAATGAAGGCAGCATTCTCACTTTTAATATTCATTTTCTGCGAATGGATGAGAGCAATAAATTCGGGACCAGAGCAATAAATTAACACTTAATTGTGCTGTAGAACTTTTTTTAATAGTGCTAGATTCACAGAGGTGAGAAACAGCGACTTCGAAGAGTAAAAGGGATACTCTGGGGGAATCGAAGTATATATATATTGAAAACGTTTCTTATCAGAAAGAAGTACTTTTAGGAATTAATTTAAGAACTGATTTACAGCAAAATCTCTTCTGTGCGATTTGAAGAAGTTATTATTGCGTTCATTAATCTCTTTTATTTCTTTTAGATTAAAAGATTCGATCGACATGCGCAATAATTAAGTTTAAATAGCTTAATATTGGATAAAAAATACTTAATTTGCAAACAAAAAGTGGAAGATAGGTTTTTTTTTATGTAGACAAGTTTAAATTACTTTCGGGAAGCAGAGGCGAAATGCGTTCGACGTCAAAATTCCGGTGTCAGAAAACAGACAAATATATGGCAGTGCGAAATTGAAGTACGAAATTGAAATTGGCAGATTTGCATACGCCATTTCCACTGCTAGAGAAAGCCGTATTAATAAATATGAACGAGTTACTGTCGATTATTCGAACGATTCATCATTAATCCTAATTAAAATAATGAAAAAATTTATATGTCGTGTTCTTTTTATACTGGGTTTGGTTATTTAAAATTAATTACATTATTCATCGTGATGTTTAATCAAACATCATAAGAATATATAATACAATAAATATTATATTGTACGAAGAATTCAAACACATTGTATAACTGTTCCATAATTATAAAAATTTGATGTATAACAACAAAATAGGAACTATTCTTACGAGAAACATTATACGTAACAGAGGTCAAGTTAAATTGCATTGAAATCAGATTTCCAACATGCCACTTGAAGCTGAATAGCTTAACTTCTTAATAAAAGAAATAGACTTGATTTTGTTCACATTATATCATGGAATAGGAAATAGGAGATCCATGGTCATGCTTTTGTCACAGTAAATCCTTATGATATAACAAGTATAACAACGCCAACAATGACTTACAATTGGGAGCCTCTTCGTCGATTGCGTCTTTCTTCATCGGGTATAAGAGCAGGTTGAGACACAGGCGGTGCCACTGCAGGTGCAGATGACGAGTCTAGCTTAATCATCTTCTCATCGTCGGCCGCGACGTCGTATGGCATCACTGGTTTCACGGCGCGGAAGGAGGACCTGCGAGTTACAGGCCGTTCTTCAGGTTCTCGGGTGCCTGTGAAGAAGCAGAGGACAAACGACGTTTTCAGGCCAACCGTATTATACTTGAAATATTAAATGCGACCCGTTATAGCGAGTAAATCGCCTTGAATAACGAAGTCCCCTTTGGTATAATGATAACAGAGATAAAAGAGTAGCATGAATTTAATAAAATGCTCCGAAGAGATAAGAGTTAGACTATAAAATATATTTTAAAGCTTTAGTATTAGTACATAGACATATACGTGTATCGGAAAATTGAAACAGATCAGTTTTATGGATAAAATGTTTTGATATCATATTTATATCTACAAATGAAATATTTTTTATAGAAATGTTTTTATTAATCATTAAAACGCGATAGAGGAAAACCATTGCAATTATATGAACAAACGTTAAATTATATAAATCAATTTTATTCAAAGAGATATTAATTCTACATATTTATTTTATTTTTTATTTTTTTTATGTTAGAAATAACGAAACACGCGAGAAAACCGATATTAGAAGATCAAAATATTCCGTTATTACACAAAGATTTTGAAAGAGTTAAACATATTCCGAAGAAATAAAATAGTCAAAATGGTTATTTTCAAAGTACGATGCGGGTCGAATGTCAATGTTGTTTCTCTCTGTAACATAGTAAGTGGAGTTTTCAGCTCTTGGCTGCAGCATAGAGAAACAAGTATAGGTTACTTTACATACGGGTTGTTCGAATAGGGGTGTATTTGACTGCGAAGAGAAAAGGAGATGGA
The DNA here is from genome assembly GCF_003070985.1 of Temnothorax curvispinosus. NCBI lineage: Eukaryota > Metazoa > Arthropoda > Insecta > Hymenoptera > Formicidae > Temnothorax > Temnothorax curvispinosus. Next base: position 239,652 of record NW_020217343.1, on the reverse strand, counting down.
ACAAAATATCAACATTAAAATAACATTACAACTGATTATAGAGAGAAAGAGAAGTGAGGAGAGATTAAAAAAAAAACTTTGACGATTTAATCTCGCGATTAAAAGTAGATAATCAAACTTAATTCTTGTTGTTTTAATCTTTGTTTTTTTTAACGAGCTTTAATTTATATTATTAAGCTTCCTAATATTAAAAATTGAAAAGTGAAAAAAATAAAAGAATCGTTAATTAAAATTTTACGAAGATAGAATTTTTGTTCGAAAACACTAGTCAATAAAACAAACTCGTTTTATCTGTATATAGTCGTTTATTTTATGTTTTCAAATTGTAATGTGACAATAATACGACAATACATTTTCTTAAACCGAAGTGACTGCCGAGTTACCTTGAAAGGGGAATTTCTCGCTTGGTTCCGATTTATGCGAAACTCAAGTTGGTTGGTCAAGGTTTATTTTACTATATACTTATTGTTAGTATAACTTTTTGCAATATCAGCATTTGATTGGCGAAACTCGCGGGTATCGAATTGAGGGTACAACACATTACGCTCGGCAAAATGAAAATTTTAGAAGCATCCGAATAGCCGATCGATGTGTACATGCATGAGTACTGATGGCTTTGAAACCGTGTTACGTCCGTATACGCTTCTCCTGTGACGCATCGGAAATAGTTTCCACAGAAAGTTCGCCGTAAGTTCGCCGCGTGCGGGGCTTTTCGATAGAAGCGAGGAAGGTAGGGAAAGGAAAGAGAAAAGCGGAATTTCTATGTCGAGTCGAGATGCTTGTTTAGTGTTTCCGATCACGCAGACTGGTAATAAGCGCGCGCGCGCAGTGTTAAAGTTACACAGTCATAGAAATGTATCTCAGGATACGCGACACACGTCCAACCGACGTACGCGACTGAATTGAATGCATGAAAATGGGAAATTCTGAAACTAGTTACGCGCGGTCGCTATTTAAAGCTGTTCCCTGCGGAACATTTTAATGGTATACTCGACAACTGATTACCAACAATTTGTTGACGTAATACGCGAAATTTTCATAAAGAAGTTTTGCCTCAAAACTGCGTAACACGATAAGTACACCGTTTTGAGATATTTAAATTAAACGAGTCCCCGTGATCGCGAATAAGTTAATTAAAATAGAAGTCGCGGTTTGAAAATGTTGTAATTCGAGAGTTACCCATTCGTGTACACCGTATTAACTTTCCTCATGGGCAGAGAACGTCGAATGAATGGATGAGGCCACATCATTGCGGTTAAAACATGTTTAACGAAAATCGGCTTTACTCATTTCCCCGAAGTTACTTGCCTTTGATAGCGGAACACCGAGAGTAGGACGCCCGTATTCGCGTAATGAAGCGAATTGTTTCCACGACGAAACAGAGGAAGCTATATGAAACAGGACAAACAATACACAGGGTAGAGTTACTGCTGCTCGACAAGGTCTATACGATTATCCTAGCCGGCAGCTTTTGCCGCCCTTAGGGTCCTTTAAAGCACAGCCTTGTTCTAACTTGCCGCGGATACCGTTGCGATAACTCGTAAACGCGCAATATGTGGCGGAGAAATCGGAGCACATGTTGCCAACTCGCTATATCGGGAGGGAAGTGAGGGAGAAGTTGGAAATTTCGGTGGCTTCGCCCAAGATCGAACAGCCGGTTACTAAAGTTTCCCCCGGGAATAACCCGGGAGGTCAAAGATAGCGCTTAAACGAGAGGAGAAATTACAAGGAATTATGTATTACATATACGTGATACATGGTTATCGATACAAATACCTTCTGTTATTTTAGAGAAATTTTGGAAGGATGATTTACGCGAGATTGTTCCGATATTTCAGATATGAAGCAAAAATATGCGATAAAAAAATGTTAATTTTAATACGCATTGTATTTTATATCAAATAAATACTGAAAACGATATATATTTTTCTGTTAGAAAATATTTAAATCAAAATGTTATTATTGTGTTTTGTGTTTAAATTTACATGTTTAATGTGCATGATATTATATACGTGCAGTACTGAAAGAAAACTATTTTTTCGAGAATTATTGGAGGGTAATGTTTTTCATTTTCAAATATCGTGCCGAGGAGAATTTTTATATCCAAATATTATTGTAAAAAGGAAGGCTATATGGTGTATTTGTAGAATCAAATTTAGGTTGCGCGAGTTTTCGAAAATCAAAGAATAAATTTCTCGTTTATCGCAATAAATCATTTCAATTCACCTTGCGCCGAAATGGAGGCTCTTTGTTGGGCGGTGGCGATGGTCATTGCATTAAGGCCGCTACTTCCGGGCACGGCGTAAACGTCGTAGGCGGACGCTCGTCTTGGTAATTGAGCCGGAAGTCCTAGGCCGGTATCAGGATGCGTGGGCTGCGTCCCACCGGCAGCCATCGCGGCCGCCGTTTTGATCTCGTCGTCATAAGACCTCTGCCTGGTCACACGAGATTTACGGCGGACCGTACCGCCTCCGCGACGAGCGCGACGTCGACGTTCCTCCTCGTCGTCCAGATCTCCGCTTTCCTGCTCGACTGCTTTATCAAGGAAATTGAAAGATGATGTTAGGGATTTGACGCGCTAAGCAAATTGAAAGACGACTTAGGCGATTTAACGAGTTTAACGTAGAATAAAATTTGAAACTTATCCTGAATAATACTTTTCGATTGATTGTAGTAGAAATAATTGGAAATCTCTGTTCTTGTTATGCAATGCTGTAAAACAATTTTTGTATTATACGTAATTACGTTAGAGGTCTTTAACATTATTATTCGGGAAATTGCTTTTTCGGACAAACAATTAAATGTTTGAAAACATATCCATAAAAAAAACAATTTATCAAATTAAACAAGAGTAAGCGTAATTTTACAATATGTTAATAATAACAGTGTCGTATTAAATTTTTGTCCATTTTAGAAGAACAAGCCATACAATTTCTTATTTCTTTGATTGTATCGTAACATGCGATCATTACGCGAAATGCGACGTCTGTGGTATGAAGGAGCAACAGATATCTCGTATCGACGAGTAAAATGATCCTTACCGCCAGTCTGGGCCGGCATGACGACTCTCTGAGGGCTGGTCGCTCTTCCTCTGTCGGAGGCTTGATGGCGATCAGGCGAGCCGCCCCTCGACTTGCTCTTCCGGTCCAGGTCGCGCTCCCATCTGAGATCCTCTCTCTGGCGTTCCCCTGCAACCTTTCGAAACTACAACATTACGATACAGAGATTAGGGCTCGATGCGGGAAACGTCACCACATGTAGGCCGTGAGTAAGGGCGCGGGGAGGAAGTCCAAACATCCCCAACAACACGACAAGGGCGGGCGGGGAGTGCAAGTACAAGATTAGTAGGCAGCACAGATTGACACCTAAAAGCTGACGATTAGATCAACGCACAGAGATCAGCTGTAACTCTGAGATTGTGATTGCTCTAATGATCGAAGCTGTGCAGGTGTTATTCAGATTTGAAGAAAAGCTATTTATTTAATCTTTTACGGCAGATCAATATGCCATATGAGTGGTCAAATACTATCTATATATATATAAGATTTACAAAATTTATTTCTATTTATTTATTTCTACTTTGTTTTAAATATATTCGGAATAAATAAATATAACATTGTATAATTTGATAATTTATCGTTTAATAATTTTTCAAAATTTTCAAATAATATATTTGCAAATTATATATATATATAATTTGATTAAATTACGCACTAAATTGTCTGCAAGTCTTTCTGATTATCTTTAGAATCAAAAGCTGTTTGAGAAGGTAGTGAAACTTATTTATAAATGGAACGAATGATTGCGCCGTGCTTTAACATAATGTGAATCTATTCACGTAAATCTAAAATAATTCGTCCCCATCGGCAAATTGCAACAAAGACATTTCGCTCGACGCTCGAAAGCTCTGAAGCTGGGTGCACTGCCCTTTGATAATGAAAATTAATAGCGTCCCCGACACGCTTGCGGGCAACAAGAAGGAAGACCGCGGGAACACGGCTGAGAGTTTGCGATAATAATAAAACGGCCACATCCGAAAATTAACTTCGTCCCGGTTTCGTCACGCGATCCCGCCGCGCGGCATAATTGCACGTCGACAATAATTAAAGCGAGGTGAGGCGCGCGCGCGCATATACTGGCCGTCGACCAAGTTCGAGAGGGTTTTGGCATTAAGGCTCCATTAGGGTCAGGGCAACGAACGGAGGCGCGATGCCGGGCACGTCTTTCTCGCTCATCGCTGCTACTCACTGGATGGATGTGCCAGTGCAGTGGCTCGATTCCGTTTTCGAGCACCTGTCGCGCGCATAAATATTCATAGTGCTGCAGCGCGCGGGTGCGCGAAAACGTTATTTTAACGCGATGACGACGACGAAGGGCGTGGTGCGAAGATGTCATTCCTCTCCCGCACGTCGCGATAATTTCCTCTCGACGAAACCACGTTACAGCTATATTTTTCGCAGCTACGCGTTGTCACTTCGAAAAAAAAAAAAGTACAAACTGGGTCGCCATTAGCATCACGATGTAACACGCGCCGACAGTATACGCCGATGATTTTCGAAGTGCAAGGCGCGCGTGACACGGGGATGTGGCGAGGATACTCTGCATGTTGCGCATCACTCAGGATGCTCAGCCGGCTGTAAATTATCCAATAGGCGTAGCCGGAACGTTTAAGTGCATGTAGGTAGCTTAGAAAACCAGCACCGTAATGTAGGGCATCCAGGTAGTATAAACACAAGTGCCAAATGCAATTTTAATCCGGAGAGTTTGCATTCATAGTCACGTGAGACGCTGAGAAATCGTGTTCCAATTTTTCAGATCAAGGCTGTCATAATAATTAAAGAAACATTCAATCGCAAAGTCGCATTCTAATTCAAATGTATACATTCTTAAAAAATTAATAAAATTGTATAGCAATAACATAAACTTGAGGTAAAATAATATAAAATCTTTTTCATTGAATATTAAAATGTTGTACAAATTGAAATTAACGCATGATTTAAAATTTAGCGACGATCCGATTAAATCGACTATACTTTAATCGTGAGATTATTTTCGTGTCTTTGTAGTTCGGTAATTATTTTTCGCACCCATGTCTTAAACATCACGATCGCATTTCCGCAATTTCGCCGGCAGTCATTCCATCCCATCTCATCCATCATGCGGCGCCGTTTTAGCTCGCGAGAAAGCGGCAGCCGTGACGCGCGAATGGCACCGAAATGGATTGAATCTCGAGATGGAAAAAGCGTCAACGACAATTACCACGAGGAAGATAAACGTGCTAGGCGTTTTTCACTAAGCGAGGCGTATCGCAGGCAGGAGACTGACGCGCGCAGGAGAGCGCGCAATAAACTCCAGAATTAGCGTTTGCCGTCGTAAATACGAGACCATTTCCTCTCGGGTTTGTCTACGCCTACGTACGTACGTAAATGCTCGATAGAACGTATTTCATTACGTCATGACAATTCCGACAAAGCGGATTTACGATTCCGAATCCGCTTCCTTCTTTTATTTATGTCGAATTCGTCGGACAAACGGCACTTGACACATGTTGACTGTCCAGAGAAATTAGACGTTATTTCATCAAAAAAGATTTAACATCAATTTATTCGACATATCCTGAATAAATAGGATGCGGAAGGAAAAAGTGAGAATTAAACGAGCAATTGTAAATGTCATTGAATAATATTTACTGTTTAAATAATTTAAAAAAAAACCACACAATAATCAATTACGCGCGAGCGCGCGCGCGAAAACAAAGCTACTATGTTTTTTTACAATACAAAATATATTTCAATGAATGAATTTGTTAAGCAAAAATTGAAAGCTGTTGGCCTATTCTGTAACTCTTAACGACAGTTTCGTTATCGTTACATTTTCGTTGCGCAGCTTTTTTACTATATATAATATCTGCGCAACGCAAATATAACGATAACGAAACTGTCGTTAAATAAGAGCTACAGAATAGACTTACTGAAACGAGGGGACAAAATAAACGCGGGAAATAAACGCGCGCAACGTAGAAAGGGCAATTTTTGTAACGATATTAGGTATGATTTTTTGATATTTTCGGGTAGTAAGCAGTCCCCTGGTGCAATACGCAACCGTAAAGATTTTCGAATCTGCCGTTTTCAATCCCTTATTTCTGTCGACGTGCAGAAACACGTTCTTCATTTCAATTTCACTCCACTTTCTTTCGTTTCCGCAGCCGTTTCCGTCCGCGCGCGCACGGATCCGATTATTCTGCCAAGCGACAAAAACGACTGTCGATAAATTCTCGAGGTGAGACGTCTACCGGTGCTACGAAGTTGTCGGCTGGCACAATGTAAGTTTCAGCCTTAGAGAGTCGCGCGGTAATCAATAACCGAAGCTTCGATAAATTCAAGGGTATATTGATTCATGTAAATGTCATATCTTGTAAACGCGAAGTAAGTCGCAGAGCGTAGAATGTGGGGCAATATAATAGCGATAAGGAAGCGCCGGGGAAATTTCTAAACTATTGGTAACAAATATCAATAAGCCGAGTATAAGACTTGGCGTCTCTTGTTTTCTCTTATACGTTATATAAACTAGACTTTCCATTTTACGACTTGGAAGCAGACAATATGGCTCTCTAGATCATATTTCGAGATCGTAAAATGCTCGCTCGGTCTTTACGACGCATCTTTGAATTCTCGAAGTCTGCGATCGCTACCGAAGGCTGCGCGATAATTACGTGCCCGATAATTGTCTGTCTGAGTGTCGAGTAATGAGAAGTTTGGTTGCACACACGTGCAAGATACGCGTCGGTGTGCACTCGTTCCCGATATACACGCGTGCGTGTCTACGGGTGCTCCGTTTGCGTGACAAGTGCACACGACCTATGCGCAATGAGATCTCGTGGAGAGTAGTCGAGCTCCGCGTCAAGCCCGACACCGCACGGAAGCGCTGTACCTCGTTAAAGCCGCACGTGACGAGGACGATCTTCGATATGATCCGAACAATTTACGACCTCTCGAAATTATCGTAAGTTAATTGAACATAAAGGACATAATGAGTAAAACGGTTGAATTATGCATCTGCAGTTACTGTCTTACTTTAATTAAGCAATATTGTTGCAAGTGGTATTATTTTCACTTCGACAACAAACACAAGAGAATTCTAAAAGATTTGTTAAAGTTTAAGTAACACGGTATATTTGCCTTTTACATTACCGATTTAAAATATTTTAAAATAAATATTATGATGGCTTTGCTAAAAGTTATGACAATATATGATTCGTATAGATGGCGATTTTTCTACGCAATTTTTATGTAGAGCAACATCGCTGGGATTGATATTATAATGAGAGTCAAATCGCGTTACGTAATCAGCAACATTTTGCAAGTGCGAAAAGGGCACAATTTAAAAAGTCGCACTTGTGCTTGAAGAAAAAGCGACTATTTTGTCCTTATAGTCGCCGACTACAATCGGAACGGAATAATTCAAAATCTCTCTCGACGAGCGACCTGCGCTTTGTTGCATAATGCAGGTGGGGTGCAAAAATCTCGGCGAATAAGTATGGTGTATGCATCTGAGATAACAGCAAAGTGTAGCTTAAAGCGTTCAAGCGGACACTCAAAGCATATTATGTACGTCGATTCGTTTGGCAGCGGTAATTCAGCAGCCCTAATTTCAAACATGGCTGCACGAATATTCTCTCGTATAACAGTATATCTCTTAGGATGTTGAATTATGCACCTCGCTGGGAAAAGGGAATCTCGTGCGGCAGTAAATCGTGAGTAACATCGAAAGCCAGTTGAAAAGATACGGTGCACACGTAAAGCGTGGCTCTTATTTTTTATAATCTTGAAAATTGTATTCTTTCCTCTTTATCGCAAACGTGGCTTTTATTTTTTATAATTTTGAAAATTGTAACCTTGTCTCTTTATCGCAAGAAAATTAATTTTATCCTGTTAAATATATTAATTATCTGTAAAGTGAGAAAAGATTCACGCAGACTGATAATATATGTATAAATATCAAGAAAGAGAAGAAATTCCTGACTCAAAAAGAAAAGTTATATTATGGTCGTAAAACGTAAAAGACTAGAATAATTCTCCGTCGATACGATTTTATTCTACAATGCATTATTCTTTCTATTTGTTATATAATATATCGTAGATCGAAACTGTATGCTATGGAAGAAGCAGTTTGCATCTATGTTTGCATTGTAAAATAAATCGATTAGGAAGATCGCGGGTCATTATATGCTATTTACATTATTCTCGATTAGAGAGAAGCTATTACAACGAAAGACATATCATCGTGGACCAAGTTTTCGCTTACCTTCTCCAATTCCTTGAGACTAGCTGGCGAAACGTCGGAATGTCTTCGGATTTCCGGAGTTCGTGGCGGAGCCAATCCACTTCCAAGCGTGCCTATCTGACTACCGGTAGGACCTAGTCGGGCGTCACTGTGCCTCCTGTGAAGTGTCTCCAAGCACGGCACGTCTAGCATCGAATCTGTGGATTCCTGTGTCACTATCGGCTGGTCCCTCGAGGCGATCTTTCGACGGCAAACGCTACATCGCCAGGAAGACTGTAACGTTTCCAGACAAAAAAAGCACTCAATACTCATCCATATGTGCGCAATCATTTATTGGCGATAAGCTGGCGTCTATAATATTGACATATTGCTCTCCAATTGTTTTGTTTCAAAGATTGAATTATCACTTCGTGTTTAATTACGCTGTTTAATAGAAACTTTAGGATTTAAGGCTAACATTATTTTTAAATTGACAATACAAACTAAACTAATAATGGAATTTGGTCGAATTAAACACAATATGTGGAAAGCATAATGGATAAAATAAAATACAAATATTTAATTCATATCGATTAAAAAAAAATCACATTAATCCGAAATTTAACATTTTATTATAAATGAAAGCGTGTATATACCGGGTGTTTCATTTTAATAGCCCCAGGTAAATATCTCGAAAAATATGAAAGATACGGAAAAACGTTTCAGACAAAAGTTGTTTGGTTCAAAAAGGGACATAAGATGGTGTCATTGGTTTGACATTGAGTGAACGTGCCGAGGTCATATGGAGTTCAACTTTGTTTTTTTAAATAAAACTCCCTATTTTTTATTGCATATTCTTGTAGCTTACCTAAAGAGCTTTTCAAAACCCTATATTTGAGTATTTTTTCATGAAGTACTTTTCGAGTTACGAAACTTGAAAGTTATTGGGTTGCAATTATGTATCCAACAGAATGGTAGTACATTTGAGCATTTGCTGTAAACCAAAAATACACAATGTGACTTCGATGTGACCCTACTTGTGAGTCTTGCCTTCACTGGCCGGATCAATGTTGGGTTTTGCCTTCACTGGCCGGATCAATGTTGGGTCTTGCCTTCACTGGCCGGATCAAATCTTGAGTCTTGCCTTCACTGGCCGAATCAAATCTTGGGTCTTGCCTTCACTGGCCGGATCAATGTTGGGTCTTGTCTTTATTGGCCGGTACACCTTGGGTAATGCTAATGCCGGCGGGATTGTAACTTTCAAGCCTTGTAACTCGAAAAGTACTTCATGAAAAAATACTCAAATATAAGGTTTTGAAAAGATCTTTAGGTAAGCTACAAGAATATGCAATAAAAAATAGGGAGTTCCATTTAAAAAAACAAAGTTGAACTTCATATGACCTCGGCACGTTTACTCAAGGTCAAACCAATGACACCATCTTATGTCCCCCTTCGAACCAAACAACTTTTGTCTGAAACGTTTTTCCGTATCTTTCATATTTTTCGAGATATTTGCCTGGGGCGATTAAAATGAAACACCCGGTATATAGTTTCTCACTCGTAAAATATTATCTATTTTTACTTTAACAAACAATACCACAAATGCAGCAAACATTACAAATATTATTAACTTTTATTGTAAATGTTATTACTTTAAAATTACTGTGTAAATTTATTTAATATATAATATTTGTATAATCGTATTATTTTTTATCTGTTTTTTATTTTATTTATAATATGCAAAGTTAAAAACGGAATTTGAGCTTGCATCATAAAAGCCAAGTATTCTCTCTTTCTTCGTTTATACATACTTTACCGCACAAACGTCAAAAATAGCGAATGGAGCACAAATGCAAGTTGTATTTACTAAATGCATACATTTTTATCATATTCATACGTATGTACATGTGATTTTTCTGCACGATGTTCCGTTTTAAATGTAGAAGAATGTATATTTTAATGAATTTAGGTTACCTTTAGGTAACACACGGAGATATGCCGTGTGTTAGAATGAATAGAAATACGGGATGAGAATAGACTCAGAATGATTACGCATATTCTACCGAATTTAGGTTGCCCGCAGGAATGTCGTGTAAGGGCATGCCATCCATTGTAATCCAACGCGAGATTAAATCTCGTGCGATCGCTGCGCGCATTTACTGAATTTATCAATTACGCGTGTAATTAGAATTAACGCCCAATCAACATCACGCGTATCAGCGAGCGAAGGGCAAACAAAATCGCCATTAAATCAATTAATCTTTAACGCGATTAAACGCGGAGCGAATTCGCGCGAGTCGCGAATAAATTTCCGTTAGATCCACGCGTTTATGATAATATAGTACGAAAGTTTCGAGCCACGAAGATATACCGGTTGCTTTTTGCCTCCTACCTCGTGGATTCAATTATCGACACGGAACGACGGTTCGGGCGAAGAAGCATAATTGTCTTAGCGATTTCGGAAAAAAACTTCGAATAGTCGAAGGATGGAAGCCTCAATAATTTTTTGCGATAATTTCCGACAGGCGCTACGCTGTTTACGAATGAAAATTAGAGAGCAACAGAGTTAGATGTGATTTATACAAGTGATATGTTATAGTCTTGGTATTAGGGGACTTCCGTTCACATTCTTGTCATCGTGAATTTTCTTGGCTTTTCTTGTCATTATCGATTGGCAGTTAATTATCTCTTTTGTATTTACGCCTCGAATGCAAACAATGGGAGCTTTATTTTTAGAATATTTTTGGAAGCTTCTTTATGGGACAAATCGAACATATTTTTCTTGTTTCTTGTTTCTATACAGGGTGTCCGAAAAATCGCCTACTCCACTTCGGGAGGTGATTCGGGACCCAAAAACAAGCAAAAAAGTTCATACAAACATAGGTCCGGAAATGAGCCGTTTCCGAGTTATAGCCACTTTTATGTTCAAAAATCGTAATTTAGAATTCGCTTGGTATCACTCTTTTTTAATTATTTCTTAAATTAAAAATTTTTATTTTTAAATATTTTTAATTTTTTTAATTTTAATTTTTTTTCAATTTTTTAATATTTGTAATTACGATTACATTATTTTTAAAAGAAATCAGTTATTTTCACGGTTACTTGAAATCAGTTGTTTTCACGGCTGTTCAAAATCAGTTGTTTTCACGGCTATTCAAAATCAGTTGTTTTCACGGCTACTTGAAATCAGTTGTTTTCACGCCTATTCAAAATCAGTAAGTAAATCACGGCTTTTCAATAAGTTTCAAATTATTATTTAACAACACCTTACTTTTAGGTTGTATCTAATCTTTCCGTATTCATCAATGGATCGTTTAAGTTTTAATGAATTAGCTGATATGCATCTTATGTATGGTCTTGCTCAAAGTAATGCTGCCGAGGCAAGAAGATTATACATCCAGTCTTTTCCAAATCGAGATGTACCGGGAATAGCGTCTTTTTGAAATGTACACTGTTAAATTCATAGAGTTAAATTAAACTCAATTTTGAGTAATTTTTAACTATTCCATAGGTCGCCACTGCTCCTACTCAATATGTAGTTAATTTAACTAAAACAATGTTAATTTGACTAAACCAATGGAGTTAAAATAATCCTATTTTGTTTCAAACTAATAAATTTTGACGCACATGATAGTTAAAAATAACAAAATAAATCTAACTCATGGTATTGGTTTAAATTTCATCCTCTAACCTTTAACAGTGTAGACAGAAACTTGAGAGAATTTGGTAATTGTAATTAAAAAAAAATTGAAAATAAAAATTTACGATATTTGAACATAAAAGTGGCTATAACTCGGAAACGGCTTATTTCCGGACCTATGTTTGTATGAACTTTTTTGCTTGTTTTTGGGTCCCGAATCACCTCCCGAAGTGGAGTAGGCGATTTTTCGGACACCCTGTATATGTGATATTTCATTTCTTGTCTCGTACATGATGATTATACACAACGCATTTAAATAAAACTATTATTGTAGCTTTACTTTTGCGTAAGATACAAATCGCTTATAGATATGTCCATTTCGTTATATAAAATATGACATGTTAACGTAAAAGTTTACTGTTTATTAATAAAAAATAAAATTAACTGACCTTTTGGCAATAAAAAGGAAAATCAAATAAAAATTGCGCAACCGATCATTAATATGAAATGTCAAAGGAACAACCGGTTCCAATTATATTAAGTATAACGTATAAATAAAAAAAAATATAAATATTTAAGGGAAACAGCGGTAAAATGTCACGATTAATTGCGACGTTATTTTTTAAAATTTTTAAATTAGATTTTTGCAAGCCTTCGTTTCTCTCTGTCTTCAAACTCTTTTGTGTGTTTTCCTTTCGTAGGTTTCGGCAATTAATTTGCGCCATCCCAGACGCCATCCAATCTCGTTTTACGGCAATATTTACCAGCGAAAAACAATGAACAAGCCGGTTAATTAAAAATGAAGGCGTGCAGACCCACCGGATCGTCGGAATTCGTTGTCGTCGAATACGAGGCGCAGTCCTCGCAGACCTTATGTTGACACTCGCAACAAGTTCGCGAGACTTCCTCGGGGCCGAACGACTTCCGGCATACCCTGCAGTCGTCCCCGCTGCTTGTCTTGACCGTTTCTGACTTTCTGAAACATCGAGCCCAATAAATTTTATTAAGCGCAGGCCCTCATTCGTCACAACGATCTTTCCTCCATTAACAAAATTATTGTCAAACATCCGTTATTGGGTTGTTGAGCATTGAGATTATTAGACGGGGTATCAAAGATAATTAACTACATTCTGTTGTATATGGTAAAGCATACTTTTTTAACAACGGAGAATGATAATGGTTATTTTTATGATAATATAAAACTACATAAAAATATGTAATATTTTATTCGATCGGGAAAAAGTATATTCTTTACTTATATCTCAGTAACTTACTTTTATATAATATGAAAAGAAAGATTATTTATCATTGAGTTACTATAATGAACAGATTTGTTATTGAATATAAAGATAATTGAGAATTCTTACATAATAGTTACAATATACTTCAAAAGTGCATCGTGACAACGAAATTAATAATAATCTTGGCTTACAACACACACGCATGTTACGTATTTCTACTTTTCTATAAAAAATCTTGCGTATCTTTTACGACCGTAAAAATAGTTTTATGTCAAAAAACAATTTATTAGAAAACGACTAGTCATTGAATCCGATACAACATCCGACGTTCGTCCGTAGAACAGCGCGCTCGTTATTTGAACAAGCGCAAGTTACTTAGCTGATCAACGAGGAATCAATCCACGGTCCTTAATGGACGTGTCGTATTAAATATCGCTCGGCTGGGTGCACGAGCAAACTGAGTCGGGCAAACGATAGAAGTAAGGGTGGGTCGCGGCCCGTTTAAACTGACAGTGAACTTCATGGGTCATCTTCCGCTCGGATAATGTCCGCCGCAGTGCGTCCATTTGCACGCGTGCGTCTCCGGCGAATAAATCTTTACTCGCACGAGATAGTGTAGCGCGCGGATTAACAGCAATGGGCTTTTACCCGCTGAAACGTTTTCAAATAAACTGCAATTGGCGAAATAACGAATTAAGTTTTATCGCGCGAACATTGGAACTATTCAATTGACGTTTATTAGAGAATATTATCGTTATTGGTACAATGAAGGGCATGGAATAGTTATATTAATGAGGTATTATAATCATATATAATCTGATATTACAAATGTGAAAAAGCTCGAAAAGGAAGACAATATATGAATTGTGAAAGCAAAGAGAAATAATTTTGAGTAACCTTGAAGTAAATTAAAAATTAAATAAGAATGTTTTTTTAATGAATTAAAAAAAAACATACTTTTTATAAGCCATACAAAATTTTAGAAATAAAAACTAAATATTGTATTTTTAAGAGCTAGAATTTGCGTTCTTTTATCATATGTTTTATTAACATTTACTACATTTAAACGTTGGTCTCTTACGCATTTTGACATTTTACACATTACATACATTTTTTAAATATTTTCTTTTTTCGAATTATCGGACGAAGTTTTTAACGTAAGATTAATATTGCACCGTTGCAAATTACTTTCATCAGGGATTAATTGCTTTCAAAGTATCACTTTGAATGGAAATAGAGTGCAGTTTAGCAGGATACCCTTTGGGGGAAAAACTTTCATGTGAAAAAGCGCAATACTGAGGTTTTATTGTTACAGCATACAAAAACTATTTCATGCATTTTTTTAGTGTCGTTATTCCAGTGTCGCAAAATTGTATTCACAATTAAGTTAACATTATTTTAACAGTTTGTGTTAATATTATAAAGATATATTTTACTGCAATATGATTAAATTCGGTTACGAGATACTCAAATTATGATATTTAATGAGAAAACCGCGCGCGCGTGCGCACGCGAAGTTAAATAAACTAAAATTAACGATTTTACACATATTATCTATACGTATATTATTTAATAAAATAATACTGTATTTTAAATAATCTTCATCCTCTGTCCATTTATTCTCGAAAGGGCTGATGGTAGAGATTTATAGAGAATTAATGGTGATTTTCCAGTTTACTCTGTCCTGAACTAATCGTGTCGTGTAACTATGTATTTAAAAGGTCTTTAGCTCACAATTAATCAGTCCAACGAGTTGGCGACCTACCTCTTAGCCTCTTGGTATTCTATCCTGCCTTCAATCATTAATTTTTCGATTGTTCCTATTCTGCTAGAAATATGACCAAGGTACTGAAGGTATAAACGGTGGATCATTCTTAGCAAACGGGTATTGACGTTCAATTCTTTCAGTAACGTCTTACTCGTCCAATGTTCTATTCATGATATTCGGAGGACACGTCGATACATTTCAAAAGTCTCGATACGCGATCTGTCTGGCTTTTTGAGTGTTCATGTTTCCAATGCAATGTGTAGGTGGCTATATGGGGAACATGAGTGCTTGTACCGATCTGATTTTCGTATGTTTAGTTATCGCGTCCTTCGAAATTTTGGTAAGTTAGTCTTAGTGGTTGCCGAGCTTGCGATGTTTATTCTTCGCCGTATTTCACTCCCTCCGTTGTTAGGAGAGAGCCAAGATATACAAACTTATCAACCACTTCAAAACTTGCTACATTTTGTAAATGGAGAAAGTTATTTTCATGATCATGACTTCGGTCTTATGAATGTTTAATTGCAACCCATATTCCGCGTTTGACCTGGTCAACATCCTCATGATATATTCCATTTCTTCGATGATTTACAGCAATTATTATTAGTGTAATTTTAGATTATTGGTAATTAATTATTGTAATGATAATATTCGAAATATCATGAGATACATACAATATGGTAATATCATTTCTGATGTGAAGTACTCGATAAATTGATCAACTTGAAATTAAACAAAAACGAAGAAATCTTATATTTATACAGTTGCAATGAATCAAATGATACATATAAAATAATGTTATTTATTGTAATATTAATAATTATAAATCATGACAATTGTAATGTTTTATTATAAATGATAATAACATAAGATATATAACAATATAACAACTTTTTCTAATAAGAATAGAATCAGAACTTACGGTTTTAAAAATTCAATGGTGGTGGAATCCTCTTTGGGTTGAGTGTCCTCCACCGGGGTGACCTTGGCCGACTTCGTCGCTGAAAAGAGAAAGGAATCTCTTTTATAGTATTATATCTCTCACGAAGAGATTGTGACAGTCCTATCCGTGGACTCTCTTACAAGCTATATTCTCCGGGATCCCTGGCCGCAATTGGCGAATCGATTGCCACAAACCCTTTTCCGTCCTTCTGTCGCCTCTACGAGGGTCTTTAAAGTTCCATTTGGATCCTTAAGAATATCTCCGGGATTCGTTAAGTATTCAATCCCACCTTCCTTTTAGCAAGGAAGGACGCCGTCGCGATTTTATCTTGCACGATTTGCCGAGAGGCTTCCTAATCGAACGGCAGCGTTATCACAAATCTTCATCGGAAAACGGCCGTGCGATTTCGAGGTTCGGCCGTTATCGACAGAAATGAGTTTCCGATGTATTCCGCCGAAAGAAAAGGAAGAAAAAGAGAAAGGTGGGAGGAAACTTCAATTGCCTTTTGAAACTACGGCTGGCTGTGTACGGAACGATAGGAATCAAATAGAATTGCGCCTAATTTCATTCACAGAGGAAGTAAATACCGTTTTCAAATTACTGTAATAACATTCACACAGTTCGTTTGCATCATTTCCGTGCTATTCATCGTCGATCTCTTTGGGTTAGTGAGAGAGAAATATTAGCTGAAAAACTATTGTTACAAGAAGTATTTCTTAGCGTCAATGACATCATATTATGTTATCAGGCAATACTTTTGCAGCTTCTCAATTAACTCAAATACTTTCGCGTAGTAATCAAATAATCCATGGTTCTTCTTCCGCCGCGAGCAACGTTGCGGCATAAATTAACAGAATGAAAAAGATTACTGTACCGTGAATCAAGAAAAAGAAATGAATTTTCTCGCGGGCGTGCGCTCTTTTCTTGCACCGTTGTGGAATCTCTCTTTATTTGAGGAACTTTTTTTTAAGGATTTTAGAACTTCAATTAGAGACAAATTAGAGAAAACTTTTTATTTTTTTGAAAATTTACTTCATTCTATAAGTCAATAAAATTTATTATATAACGATATTTATAACAATTTAATTATTTTCATATAAAAATTGTATTTTGTGTATTTGTTCTTTCACATTTAATTTGTATATAATATGCAAGAATGGAGAATAAATTTTCGTGATAAAATACACTAATTATAAGAAATTTATAAAAAGACTCGATAAAATAATCTCTATATTAATTTGAATCTTTATAATCCTATTGAAACATCTTTTCTATTTACAGGAAGACTGTGTGAAATTCAGAGGCTGCGAAAGAAGTATTCTTTAAGCGCTGGACATCTCGACAGTGGGATACAGAGGTAAAAAACGGAACGCATCGCTTTGTAATTAACGCAATTACTCACTGAAGTGATGTGCGACAGTACAACTTTTTGCGAGATAAATTTCCGCGTAATTTCGTAGAGACGTGAAACGGAGAGGAGAGATTGTGCTCCTGCGGCGACGCAAAATCCGGAAAAATCGGAATCGTGCGCGAGCGCATGTGGTCAGATTGGATTGCCCCGTAGATCCAATTAAACTTTTAGAAAAACCGACTAGATGCCCGTGATCTACCGCATATCACCTTTCTCGTCGCGGAAATTAACCGTCAGATCGAATCTTACACGTGAGTTATGACTCGGTCTGGAAAATACGTCATACGTAGAACGTTATTCCGCCATTAAATAGTTAACACGCCGTTCATTCTCGCTCGTAAGTGATGCAAATTGCTTTTCTCCGTCTGACTTATTACAATATTATATACTAAATTTTATTATATTTATTAAAACGATTATTTGTTTTATTAATTGCAGCATTACAGTGTTGCGAAAACAATTCTAATCTGAAAACATAACAATGCGACTTGGTGCAATTATTGATGAACGTACGAGATATGGAACATTTTATTTACAGTACTTCAAAGATTGTATTATATTATAGATTTTCTAGACAAATTTGAGATTAACTTTTTTTAAATTGTACGGAAAAATATATATATAATTAAATAATTTAGCAATTAAATTTTGAATAAGGTAGACATTTAAGCAGCGTCTTCTCTAGATTAACTAAAACAAAATTTTGTTACATTTATACTCGTATAAATACTTAATTTGCATAATATAATTAATATTTAATGTTTAATATAACTGGAACATTTAAATAATTAATATTTAATATTTAATTTTATATATTAAACACTTCCATTATTAAATTAAGCTGGAAATCTTTATTAAACAAAACTCTCTGCCTTATAAGTATGTTTTTAATTTATATAGATACATTAATAACATGCTATAATAAATGTTATAGTTAAAAAAACAATGAAACCTTACACGCTGCCATAATTAAATGTTTCAATATCTTCTTCCATAATAATTAATAGCAGATAGTAATTTCATTCGATAACGCATACGCGTTTGTAGAAGAATCAAATTACGGATGTTATTGAATAAGCCAGCATTTTGATTGTTGCAAAAACGTGTGCAAACGTGGCGACTCGGTTTTATTAATGAAATTAACTGTTTTCTCTCCCGTTGGCACCTCGCCACGGTGTTTTTGTAGAGACACGGTCGGGAATTACGTTTGCGTTTCTGTTGACGTTAACAAAGCGGATTACCGATATAGTCGACGAGTGCAATAAAAGAAATTCTCCCTAAACGACGTGTGAGAAATGTCAGGATTTTCCTTCTTGTAGCAATTACTTTGTTATCGTTGGGATTCCCTGAGTCACGTAAGAGCTCCTGGCTACCCGTGCTTTGACGCAAGATAAATCGTTATCTATAGCTAAATGTCCGAAAAATCATTAGGAGAACATCCCGACATCCCTGAAGGATAGAAGTGTGACCGTCACAACTTTCGTTTTTATCTCACGCTAAATCCAAGATTTATAGGATGTAATCAAAGAAACTTCAATTAAACTTGACATTAATTATAATTATTAAATTAAATTTATTAAGCAAATGTAAAAAGCTTTCATAAATGTTTATAAAATGTTTATATTAATAAAATAATAGATCTGACATAGTACTTATTTTAAACAGATTTGCCGTTTATTAAAAATATCTTTCTTGAAATATCCGTTTACTATTTGCATGGTATAATATAAAATAGCTTACGTTATAGAAACGTTATTCGTTTTAATGCTTCAGAATTCTGAAAGACAGGGTTATACATACATGAAGACAATGCTTCCTAAGTTTCGCAAAACCGTGTTTAATTGAGGACGAAAGTGCTCTCTCTATATACTTGCTCCGTATTTATAACGTTTTGATGATTATATGTCTCGCCGAGCTTGCTGTTCATGACGTGTTCTTTCAAGGCTCCCAAATAACCATAGAAAAGACAAGAAGGTTTCCATCCTTTTGACGAAAAGCTCAACAGCATCTCCTCGAGTTTCTAGCAGAGGCAACTAGAACTTCCTCTCGGCTTCGAGTTTTCGGAAGTGCGATGGTCTGCTATAAACACGAGATTTAACTTTCTGAGAGTTGTGTAACAAGAGGTCGACCACGACCAACTTGCATTATCGTTCGATTTATCATCCTGAATAGAAGAAGAGAAGACAATCGAAATAATTTTTAAATCTTGGTAATTTAAAATAGAAAGCAACGAAAATTGACAAATACGCTAAAAAAATTCTATGGAAAAATATTTAACACGGTATTTCATGATATTGAATAATTTTTAGAAGCTGATTGGCAGAGTAAAGTGAAATTTTTTTTAAGGGTTTTTTTCATTTATTGTGTAGTGAAGTCTTTTTTTCATTTATAAGCTTTTTGATGTATAAATCGTTACTTCTACCTATGTTATTGGAAATTATTAACCTGCTATCTCGTAGAAATATCTTCCTATAATAACAGCACTTGATAAATCGCTGCATATATGGATCCTCCCCAATAAATCGTTATCGCTTTAATATAACGATAGCTAAACTTTTTGTAAATGATAACGGTGTAATATCGGATCAGCAATTCTTGACACTTTTCAACTAATAAAAATCAGATACTTCATAGATATAAATGTAGCAAACGCACCAATGTATGCTTTTTTTTAACACATTCTACAAAATCAACATATCTCACAATATTTATTTTTCGTGACTAGAGGCATGCTTCCAATATTTTTTCGAACGCGGAACTTTTGAATAAAAAAATGTTGAAACAAAACATTGTATTGAAATAATAGCAATGTAAAACTTCAAGAAAATGGTAGAGGGAAAGAGAGAGATTTGTCAAATATGCATTTCACGATATCACATGCTTAAGATCTCTTTGATTTTGTAATATTATATTACCGTTTGCGCTTAATATATTTATGGCAAATTTTATCGATGCGGTCACGATATATACGCGAAAAAATTTGTCTCTATTAATGTGAATTCAATCCAATTTCGCGCGCTCGTACGAAGAGCAATATGTTTAGATGCAAAGGGGGAAATGTATTAATTTCAATGCTGTTTCAATCGACTACGTATTATTAATTCTGCCATTGCACGACGAATGTTTTTAACAGCATATATTTTCGAATGGCAATACGACCCGTCAGTGATATATCGATACTATCGCGACGGCTGCACACTAGAAAATATAACGACGCGTAGCTTGCAAATATTTGTCAGATGTGCAGCGGCTTGATTATTTCCGCGAATTTTCATCGTTCTCTAATAAGCCATATTCGCGTAATTGGATACGCGACATATTTTTGATATCACCACTTGCTCTGCTGCAGAAAGCCCAGGGTCCGGTCGATATCGTCGATTGACATTGCCCGATTCAACGCACGATAAACGGACACGTAATTAAAGCCTCCGATCCCTGATGTAACGCTTCCGTAATATTAGAGATAACATAATGGTGATGACCCATTTATAGCGTTTATGCAATTCAATGCAATTAATATTAATGTAGCAATTATTCGGGGCGCGTTGTTCTAAAATTATTCAAAAATGTGAATTCGTTAGAATATTTAATGCATTTATAATCATATCGCGTAGGTTACAGGTATAACAGATAAAACGTTATATAATTGGATGTTCTCCATTTTATAAAAAGTTATAGATCTACCCTTTCGGGCAGATAACATACACACATACACAGACGATATTCATCGCAAGAATTTATTAAACATTTCAAAAAATTTTTAATAAAGTTTAAATATGTTGCGATGAATTTTGTTTGATGTTCAATCGATGTTATATTCATAAAGAAAAACCATGTTGATGCGTTTTTTTAAATTTTTATTTTGTCGAAATACAAGAGTATATACGTTCGCGATAACACAGTCTATTCATTCGCTAGAATTTTAATCTAGAATTCGGTCTTTAACCGACTTTTACTCAACAGTATATTCTGATAGATCATGGCATACTTTCTTTGTAAACTTTTTGAATTTTTGCAATATCTTCAAAATTGAAGAAAATATAGTACACGAAAATGTGCGTGACGTCATAATGTTGTTGCGAAATCTTTTGAAGTTGCCGTCATCAAAGAAACTTTAGAAAGCTATAACTTTCTCAAATTTAGGTTTTTTTTTAAATTCAAAAAGTACTAAAAATCGGCTTAGATTCTCTACATTAATTATGGATACCGCTTAATAAAAAAATTTTACTTGAGAACCCAATTACCGCCAAACTGAGACTGTGCGATGCTTCTTTTCAATAACCGAATACAAAGAATATAAATAAAGTATACATAGTAAAAAAAAAGACACTGTGACACTGGAATTAAGTTGATGTAATCATTTAATTTGATATATAGACGTGAACAGTTTGATTAAATTAAATATGTAAATTATGAATAAATACTACAATAATAATCTTTGCTGTTGTTTTATAACATATTTAAATAAAGATATTCTAATAAAATTATTGGAAGAAGCAAATAATATATAATCTGTTTATTTCGAAAAGTTTGATAGTTTTTTTTTGTTGGAAATGTACACAATACATTTTTATGGCAAATATTATGGAATTAAAACAAAAGCTGAACAAATGTTGTGACTGGCGATACGAAAATTAATATAGTGTAATAGAGAAGAGAGAAAGAATGTATGTATAGATATTGGAATATAGTATATTAATATCAAATATATTAAATATGATTGTAAACGGTGTTTATAGTTTTTAGTATTTTATTCTATTCAAGGCTCTCATTCTCATCAATTGTATTATCAGTTATCGATAATTTCCCGATAGACAATCGCAAGATCGTGTAACTATTGATTCAACAATCTCTCACAGGCAACGGACATTTTTATACGACAACCGTTTTACTATAAATGCATTGTTAAACGACTTGTATTTCACGTACACAATAGTACTGCTTAACCAAACGAGGAAGAGAAATTATCGAATTGTAATGGGGCGTGTTATACTGCCTGACGTGCTATTGGTAGGGTTATTGCTGGTAATTGATCTCTAGGTTAACAATCACATTGTTAATCATCACTGTAATTAATGGAGCAGCGGATCGGTAGTGAGTTGGCTGGTTGAATGGAATACCATGGAATTAGCAGTCACGGAGTGTATCTTGATGAGACTGACATGCGTCAAGGTGGTAATAAATTTTGACAATAATTCTCACGTTCTGCGTAGAAGGATCACGAAATATCATTATATAAGTATTCGCGCCTGGATAGAAGAGACGTAAATATCTAATACATTGATAACGTTATAAAATTAATGGCATTTTAATAATAATTGAATTAATTATTAATTAATGAATAAAATAACATTTAATAAATAAAATACATTTTATTATTAATCGAAAACATAACCTAATCAACGATAAAATAATATTATTTCTATCTTAGCATGATCAAAACCCGAGAAGAATAAAAGATAATTTTGTAACATATAATATTAATTAAATGTGATATTATTGTGTAATGTGGAAATGTTCACTTACGTAATGAAGGCACAAACTGATCAGTTTACAACGCAAATCGTAATATGACATTGTACAGCGTTGTTACAACGTTGAAATTAGATTTCACGGTATATGGTATAATGATCATGCTATAGCGATTCGAAAGCTGTAAGAGGAGAGGTACTGGTGAGCAAACTGGTATGGGTATAAATACGAGATTGGAATCGGTCGTATTCTCGTGCGTTACCGCGCGTTGAATTATATCGCGATGGTGCCTGACTTGAACATTAAAGGTGGCCCATTCAAAACGCCTCCTCTCCTCATCGTCTTTCAAACGCGCGAACAAAGGCATCACATTCTCGCCGGATATGTAATGCGAATAACGCGAAATCCGACTTTCAATAGAAACGAGGCTCGGGGATTTCAAATCACTCGTGCCTTTTACTCTTGCATTTTTCGCCATCGCGATGTCTTCGATAGCTTCAAAATTTCTTCTTCGCTTATTAGTGATAATTCATACCTCTCCCCTCCCTCTTACTCTTCTTTATTTATTCAAAATGAATTTTCCATTCAAAAAATTATTTACGAAATATTCACTGAAAAAAAGGCTTGGTTATAATAATCCAGGCTTGGTTAATGTGACCAAGCTACCTGGTGAAATAGCTTCAACTAAACGTATAGGTGAATGTGACGAAATAATTTGGTTAATGTTAACAAATAATTGTAATAAAACCTGATATATTTGGTAATTATTGGCAAAGATTGGTAATTATTACCAAGTAATGATAAATGTAACCAAACAGTTTGGTAACTATAAACTGATAGTTTATTAATAATTATCAAACAGTTTAGAAAATATTATCAAACTACTCTGATAATTATAACAAAATGAGTTGCTAAATGTAAACAAATTTTTTGTTAATAGTTATTAAATTTTGTATATTATATATCCGAGCATTCGTACCTACATACTCGTTCATCACTCGCGAAAATGCATCGTAAAACTACAGTTTTCGCGAAAGTACATTGTAAAGTTCTAAGAAATTAGTGTATTAGAAAATCTTCTCTTAATTTGGGGACTTAAACATCTCATTGAGGTATTAAAAGGTTAACCTATAACACATCAATGAGATGTTTAAGTCAAATTAAGAGAGAATTTTCTAATTCACTCATTTTTTAGAACGTTACAATGTACTTTCGCGAAAACTGTAGAGTTTTACGATGCACTTTCGCGAGTGATAAACGAGTATGTACATACAGGCACGAATGCTTGGCTCGACGAACATGTATGAACTGGTTCAGGCTCATGAGACAAATGCAGCACGATCGGAACAATAAACTGACAGCTTTCGTAAAGAATAATCTGAATTAGCAATACTTACTAAATTTATAGTAATATTTATTAAATAACCAAATTGCTTACTAAATAATTGAGTAACTGTCAACAAACCAATCAGATAAGACTTTTTAAGACAATTTAGTACTAATTATCAAACTGTTTGTTATTTATCACTAAGCTATTTGATAATAAGTACTATATAATTTAGTTGGCTCAACTAAACGCAAAATTGGCTCTTTCAAAATGTTTATAATTATTACAAAATGTTTTGTTATTAATATCATATTCGGTAATAATAATCAAATATTTTAAAAAGAACTGTTACTAAGTGTATCTCACAAAATTACCAAGAATTTTTTTTTCAGTGTTGAATCATTATTTTCCTGGTAAGAGTAAGAGATGTTAGGAAATGCAGTATAATGATACTTTATGACGAGTATAAAATATGCATGCGGCTTGTTTCCTTACTTTCTTCTGAAGTGTGTCAGATTTTACGAAGAAATTGTCTTGAGTAAGATTATTAAGTCTGTAAAATTTAATAGGTATTTAAAGTGAAGTACCTATACTTATATACTTATATACTTATATACTATAATATTTATATAGTAGGTCGTATTGAAGTATGATAATAATACTGTAAAAAATTTTGACATTTTAGCAATCAGTTTGAGTGTTCTACATAATCATTTTGATGGTGCGACAAAATTATTTTCAGATCTGTAATATCTAGCTAAATTTTTAGATACTGTTCTTTCCGTTTAGAACTAAAAACCATGAAACTAAATCATCAATGGTTTCAATCACATCCTACACGAGGAGGCGATATAGTATAAATTTATACTCGAATTATTTCGAAGTAACCCTGAGAAGAGGGATAGATATCTTCATTTTTCCGTTTCATCGCGAATGGCAAATACGTATAGAATTTCTAAAGAAACATTTGAAAGAGGTCTACCGAGATGGAAGGATCAGAAAGTAAATCTTCAAAGATCGAACATCGTGCCATGCTCGAAGGGCAATGAAGAAATGCGCTGCCAGGAAGGATTAAAGAAACGAAAGGCAGCGGGTGGTGGGGGAGGAGATGGATAGAGAGGGAGAGCAGGATGAAAATCGATATAGATAGCGGGTGTGATTTGAATTTTACATATAACGTATACACAAGCTTGCGATCAGTAGGGCGGAATCGAAGCCGCACGAGAAGCAGATACTACATCGCGTTGACTCTGTGAAGCCCCCCGAGGGGTTGATTCGGGTTTACAAGTCATTGCCAATCCTAAGCGGCTCCGCGAAAGATCTTTCGAGGAGGGGAAAGTTTCAAAATCAGAGATTTGCAACAGCTATTCTTAATCGGTTAATAAAACATTTTTCCGTGAGACAATACGTACGATGATAGTACTGACTTTAAGATGTAATTAGAACAGTGATTTTATTGCGTATTAATTAACGACAAAACATTTTCTAATTATTTCTGCTATCGCAACGAGCAAATAATACCTAATGTGATATATTTCTTTTCAAAAATATATAAACGTATGATACACATATAATTAGAATTCATTAATTATATATATATACATAATATATATGATAGAATTAATTTTTAATGAGTTTAAAAAATGGTATATTACAACGATAACTATAAATTTGTTATCTCATATACATCCAAATTTAGTTGAATTTATTTTATGCTAACCACAAAGCAAAGCGCGAACGTATAATGCTTCGTAATCTCCCAACAGACAATTTCAAAATCCGAAATTGATAGTCGCACCATGAAAAGCAGAAAGAAAAGTACGCGCATCGCCGATGGACTCGTGGGAGTTGCGGGCATATTGTATGGAGCCAGGTACTCCTAGGTGTAAATAATAGTTACTATTCCATTGCTCCCCTTCCGTTACGTTCGCCCCGAGGGCATCCGCATCCCTCTCGTATCGTTACCCGGCTGTTTGTACGTGTTCCACCCTTTCCGAACACATGTTCGTATTTTTCATAGAGACATTCAGTCCCCGGCTTGTCGAGTACGCCGCTTTTGTCGAACTTTCGACTCTGTTCAAAAGTTTCCGACTTCGCTCGAGCTCTTCCGTTTATGTCAACTTCACGACTCCATCATCCGACGCCTCGCGTTATCCGGTCACCCTTGCAAATAGCTCAAATTTCTGGCGAGGAAGCGGAATGAAACAGGATGTCGACGGCCATTTTTTTTAGAGACTCCTTTCTCTGATAATATGTCCCTGATATTTTTCAACACCTCGAAATTGCCTTACGTTTTTCCTGTTTATTTGTTTGATAGAATTGATGTCAAGAGACAGTTTTATAAATATTTCTGTTAATTTAATTTTGATTATTTATTGAAATTATCAGCTTATTACATTTTATTTATAATTCAATGTTATTTATCTAATAATTCTAATATACATAGGTATATATGTATGTGTGTATATATATATATATATATATATATATATATATATATATATATATATAAATGTAGAATTATGCCTTACAGATATATAGAATTATTACTATATCATAAAAGAGATTCCGTTGTCAGTTCATACAGTCACTTCATTCATTTCGTAGATTTATTGTTTTGTAAATCCATATGACGCATTCCGAACGTATTTCACGGTAATCAATCATTATAAATACCACTTGCGGTTCGGTCTTCTCGTAAGAAGACAAAGTAGGATATCACTCGTCTACATTATCCGTTAATCAGCACGATTATCTGAGAGATAAAGCCGCCATATCCGCCGGGTTAACTAGCGTGTTTTACAGAAGTTTTACTGAGAGGTATCCGTTTCTCCTCTTTAGGGTTGGATCGAAGAGGTTCAGTGGGTGCAGTAGCGAGCTCTGCAGAAGGTTATAGGCGAAATTCCCAGGAAACTCTCAAACTACGAATCTCCGCCAATAGACGAGGCGCAGTCGAATCGTCGTGCGGAGGTCGGAAACGCAGGGGACGAAGCGGATTAATTACAACTGCCCGTTTCGCCGGTGGAACGACGAAAACGGTTAACTCACTTCCCTTTACGTCTGATCGTTTGTGATTGCGATTAAAGGCTTAAACATCATTACTTAACGATCGAGCGAACAAAACGTGTATTAAACCCGAGGAAATAGAAGATCGATCTTCGCAAAGCCGGTCTTGTCAAAAGACTTATCGTATTCCTTCCTCCTCGCAATTGTCACGTATTGTCGTAAGAATTATTATCTTTTTTCAGAATGTGAGAATTTAGTCCCTGATGTTGGAAGTTTTAGCAATTAAGGTATAACTCATAATTTCGATGAATTATTCTACGACATAAAATACTTTACTGCAAAATAATTTTATTTTTTTAATTAGTCCAACAAATCTACTTGCAAATAAGCTTACGTGTAAGTATTAATATCTATCTCTTTTATATGGATGCATCGAGCAAATGTTGGTGTAATATTTTATATGTATATGATTTCTGTCTAAAATATCACAGAATATTAGATGATAATAAATCAGGTAGCTTCATTTAAGGGAACAGATATAAAGACAAATTTATTATTATGCAGCATTAAAATAGACTTTAATGCGAAAGTAGTAATACGAGATGAAAAGGGAAAAATTTGCGGTACGATTCACGTCACGGAACAGGTATATTAAGTTATTTAAGCCAAATTATCAGAACACAAAAAATTTTATATAGAATTAATTTGCTAATTATTTGCTATTTTTTGCTTTTACAAGTAATTTTTTGCTCCAGCTATTAAAAAGTTACGAAGGGCTGAATAGCTTCACCCTCCTCGGGGGTGGGGGCTGGATAAGCTATCCAGCCCTTTGTAAATTTTTAGTAGCTGGAGCAAAAAAATTACTTTTAAAAGCAAAAAATAGCAAATAATTAGCAAATTAATTCCATATAAAATTTTTCGTGTTCTAATAATTTGGGTTAGATAGCTTAATATACCTTCACGGAACGTGGAAAATAAGTCCCATCAGAGGGGAAAACTTTCTTTGCACCCCATCGAATTTCTGTCGTTTAAATCCTACCCCGTATAGTCGAGTTTAGTTCATTTACAATTAGAGAGTATTTTTACACAATGCTTCTTTCCCATTTATTTTTGTTAGTGTTTTTTCTGGGATTAAAATAAAATAAGCTCGACGAGATTTTTTTGGGATTTTCTACTATATTGCTCTCGAATCTCTCTCTCTCTCTCCCCCCCCCTCTCTCTCTCGATTAGTGGATTTTCTTTCGAATATATTGCTTTGTTTTGCACAGCAATGAAGATAAATTCGTATGCATTGCATTTGTACAGATTATACCGCCAGGTTTCTTTATTTCCCCTCAAAGGCAAAGTGATAATCCACGAAATCCGAAAAATTTGGATAAATCTGTAAAATTGTATTGCAGCAATTATGCGCAAATCAGTTTCACCTCTCGTCTCCGATCGACGATAGAATCGTTTGATAATCGAGCTCGCGAATGTTCTCCGATCGAATTTCTTTTGGCAAATCGACTATGAATGATGCATAGTGTGTGCGGTAGTTTCGTATATTCCTTTGAACTCGCAAAGTAACCTTTAAACTTTCGCCATTTCTGTGAAAATACGATTGTAAGTTGAGATTTTCTGGGTGTGTGTGTACATGTATGTGTGCGCGCGAGTATTCCAGTGTCCTATGTCGAGTAATGTAAAAAAATGTAAATGGAATTCGTATACCTTCCCTCTTAACGAAGAAAAGGCATTAAAAGTCTTACGCAAGCACGGGACTATTAATTATGTTTGGCGATTACAGCGATAAAATACAAGGTAGTGAAATGCGAAAAAAAAACGCACTTAAAATATTATTACATCTATTAAAAAGTCATCAACGAAACGCAAAGACGAAGTGGAGCAAAGTAATTTTACTCAGTCGTGAAGAGGACAAATAAGTAAGCTTATTAACAAAAACTGACCGACAAAAGCTCTCGATTGATCGACACACTTAACAACATCTTACATTGATAAATGGCCGCATAATGTTTCTTTGACTCGTTGGCGGCATATATAAATCAAATAGACAGTATTGTATCGAGACACGGTTGCGTACGGCCGCGCAGGTGTGTCGAGACTCGAAACAATTATTGCCGCTGCGGTGCATCCTGATGCGCCTGGCGCAGCGCATTCGTCCCTTTTAATATTTCTGCCGCAGCGGCGGAGTACGTGGTATACGGCGCTTTGCGTCGTGCAAAATGAGAAGAAAAGGAAAATGCGCGCTACCGATGAAAAGCATGGAAACGCCCTTGTCCGACTCTCTCTGTCCTCGACCCTCATTGGCCTCTCCCCGAGCTATACACACTTCTC
Source organism: Temnothorax curvispinosus (assembly GCF_003070985.1). Taxonomy (NCBI): domain Eukaryota; kingdom Metazoa; phylum Arthropoda; class Insecta; order Hymenoptera; family Formicidae; genus Temnothorax; species Temnothorax curvispinosus. Next base: position 210,254 of record NW_020217343.1, on the reverse strand, counting down.
TCCGCGTGCTTTCATCTTCCAACGCAGCGCCTCACCGTATAATTGGACAAACATGGGCTGATATTTATGCAAGTGTTATGTCCGACGTGAAACGCTGTGTGCACGTTACTCACGGTTATACGCACGAAATTCCGTGGATTGGAGTGCGCCGCGAGAGAGATTGTCGTGAAATAAAAATGCCCGCGGAAAACGAAATCACTCTCGAGTAGACGCTTCCACAGTCAGGTCAGGGAAAACTGCATGGATGAATTTGAAGGGACGTAACTTGAAATTGCGAAGAGAATAGGACGGAAAGAAATTGTACAATTTCGATCGTACGATATTCAAACGCGTTTTACGATTTGCGCTGACAATGAATTGGTCGTTGCTGTTAATGGGAAAGTGTGTAAAGTAAGCTAAAGTTTCTTTGAAATGCACTTCTGGAAGATACGGAATAAGATCCGGAAATGGAGTCGGTCTCTTAAAATAAGTAGTTTATAGTAATGTTTCAATGCGAATTGTTCTCTCGTGCATAATTTTGTTATTGATGTGAAGAAAGTTAACATTAAACGAATAAAAATGAAATTGAGAAAATTATAAACTATTATAATAATCGTGTGCGGTTTAATGCAAACATTAGAGTAAAGATAAACGAAGACCACACTTACCTTTTCCCGTCATGTTCCAGGTTAGAAATTTACTTAAGGTTCCACTTTCTTCTGTCTTTACTTCCTGTTGCTTCCCATCCGAAATTCCCATCTGTAACATAAACAATACTCAATTTAAATTTTAATACTCAATTTGAAACGTGATTGCTCGCACAGTAGAATAATAGTCAAAACATGTATTACCTCTCCATTGCGATTTTTATTAGTATAACAAACTGTTTTTTGTCAAGAATTTTTTATTATAATTTTGATTATAAATTAGTAATTATAAATAATAGTTTTATATCTATATTTAGCATTATTCAACTATAACATTTAAAGATTTGTCTTTAAAATTTGCGTAAAATTTTTTATCAATGATATCTCTATAATATATTATTTCTTAATTCGCAAAGAATTGAATAGGTTTTTTCTCATAAAATGTAAATTCAAAGAAAGTATAATTAATAAGTTAGAATTAAGCTTATCAAATATACCTGCCGATGTTACCGATAGTATGCTAACGAGACATGATATTTAAGCATGGAATGACCTAATTCGTAATCTGATCCTCGTTTACTTGGGTATCCTTGACCCGGTGAACGTAAACATTAATTAACATCTGACTCATAGATCTCTCATAGGTCGTGTGATATTTTCGAATTCTGTTTGATTACACAAGAAGAAATGTTAAGACGCTCAGAAAGTGGTCGTTAAAACCTTCTGCCATAAACAAAAACTTAGCAAGTAACTTACTAAAGTTGAGGCTACATATATGATATATTTTTGGTTTACGTATATATACGCGTTTTATCAGAATATTATTACAATACTTCACAAAAATTACCGCTGTGGGTTTGAACAACTTGCAAACCTCGGAGATATTAGTCAAGACACATATCGTGGTCTCCTCAAATCCCTCGACAGAATGATAAGAACTTTCAAAAGCCTATGTGTGCATTATTTTATGCAAAATGTGCGAATAAGTTAGTAACAGACTGAAACATTATTTTTATTTTATCATCTCCGACAATTTAGGTTTTGGAAATTCTAATAATTTTTTTTTTAGTATTAGGAGAGTATGTGAGATATTTTATTTGTAATTTATTTAATTATTTAATAAATTTCAATTATTTGCAATTTATTATAAAATCAAATAAGAATCGAAATCGTCCAATAAATATGATAACGCAGTAATTTAGGTACTTATATTAATTAATACATTATCGAATCATTAAAATGTTTTAAATATTCTTTTAAATATTTATAAGAGAGAGAAATTATGAAAAGATAATATTTACTGATTTCATTACTAGAAAGATATTATATAATAGCTCATATCCGCAATAACAACAACTATTTAATAATTCTCGTGGCATTATATATTGCGTTATCAAATAGAATAAATATAATAAATTAAATAAATTATACAACATAAAATACAATAAATCGACATAATTTCGGTGTATAATAATTAATTAAATTTTGTTTTATATCTCGCTATATAAAGAATCGAGAAAATCCGTACCGAAATAAAATATCGTAGACCAAACCTAAGGATACCGCATGAAAAACGGCAAAATTCAATTTTCTTTTCTGCTTCTTCAGAAAATGAGAAAAACGGCTATTTCTTCTGAAAGATTTCTGTTCCTCCGCGAACACCAAACGTTCTCTCCGAACTTCGAGCATGTCGTGGTGACCTTTGAAGTAGGACGATAGTAAATATCTTTACAGGTACAAGCGAGTCCATGCGAAAACCAATTTCGTAATCGAGATGTAAATTGCACCGCATCTGGCCGATTGCCCAGCTCTTTCTCTCTCTTCTTCCCTTCTCCCCCCCCCCTCTCTCTCTCTCTCTCTCTCTCTCTCTTTCTTCGTTCCCCATCGAACTTTGCTTTCTGTTTGTGACATGCACCTTCGGTGCCTCAAGCTCTTCTTATCCGAGGTACTCACCGCTCACTCGCTCGTTCTACTCTGCACGTGCAAACACACTTCCCTTATACCCCGGCTATATTATTTGGCACGTTGAGCGTGGCATAATGCGAGCTCCATTTCTGGAACGATTCCAGCGGTCGGAAACAGCCGGTGGGACACCGCCACCGATTTGATCCCGGTTGCTTCCTGATGAAATGCGGCAACGCGAATAGGTATACATACACATGAAGAATATTAAACACGTGGCAGACCACGACCGCTCCATTCTCATTTCTACATTTTCTACCGTGTGCGTGTCATTTTGCTGATCAGCGCAGCTCTTGCATGCGGAGCCTTTATGTCGTTATTAAGTTCGACGTTTGATTTGCAACGATTGATTGCAACGCGTATAATTTGCAATAACTACCATCGATCTCGTAGCAGCAAAATAACCGAGTCACACTGCTATAAATAAATTCTTTGTTTAAACTATGAATCGGAGTATTTCGATCTGCAGAAAACAGAGAGAAATTCTGAATATAGACGTATAATATGTTCGACATTTCGGATATTTTAATTAATCATAATTGCGGTTGCGAATAAATTTATTCTTAAAATATTTAAATTTGGAAAAGATTGCACTTCTGTATCACTTTCATCTTTGGATGCTGTATCGTGTGTGTCTACTCCAATCACGCATAAATACTATATCTTGCGAAAGTACAGGCAACAATGTGCGTTGCAATTGTTGCAATTATTGATATTGATATCACGAACACGATTCTATCTTGTCAAAAAGCGTGACTTATTACATTTTGCGTTATTGAAATCTTATTGCCACGGTTATTGTAAATTGCACAGTAAATTGTGAAGACGTATATCAAATCTGATTTTCTAACGCTCCGCGTTGTTAATTGCCTAATTTATAAGCGCACGTACGAGGAACGATATATTCTCGTGCTCCGAAATTTATGTATCAGAAATTCTCAACATTTACATTTCTCGCGATAGGAGTTGTCGAATAGCGACCGTGTTACCGATAGCACGATGTCGCATTTGCGAACGTTATGACGCGCATAACTGAAGTTCCGTCCGAGTTCGAGTGCCGTGCCGTTCCGCATGCAGTTCGGCGCAATCGTCTGCCAGCTGGATTTAATCGGCAACATGCCTTATCCTGCTACTATATATGGCGGTGCAAAAGAACGGAACACAGAGGGCTAGAAAACTCGCGCGGGCTCTCGTAAATTACAGCAGTTGTCCTTGCATGAGTATTATCACTCCTGTGATAAACAATCACATATATTTGAGCCATTTTAATCTAATGTTTCTGTAGGCATGGAACGTTTCTTTCTAGTACGATAAATCCTCTTTTTACTCGCATTTTCAGAAATATTTCTTTTTATCTTTGAGATTAATATGGCATAATTTTTACTGTACAATCAAAAAATTTTTTTGTATTGTTTGTGATGTTTATGATATATTTCCAACAACTCTAAATCCATATAATAATAAATAGATTAATAATTATTAATTAAAATATTGCATCCCATAAATAAGGCAGTATAAAAGGGATCTTGAATTATTTTTTAGCTCACACACAAAAGACTTTTATCGCCAGGAAATTTAAAATTTAAGATTAAGATGGCAAGAAGTTGTAAATAATAGTGGAAAATATATTTTGGATTAAAATTAAAGTGCCAACATTTTTTGTTTTATTTCAAAAGTATCTCGAAAAAACCGCATTACTTATGATTACTGGAATGATCTAATATCGCTGAGTGCAATGTGTAATTTAAGAATATTATTTCGTGTAGCTTCTAAGCGTCTAACATATACAGTTAAACGCAACAGTCGGCACTCTCATGGACGGTCACGATTCGCATCTGCACATATAGCACGTAATTTATGACATCGGGAGAAGTATAATCTCATGATAGATGAAAATGGCGACGTGTCCGCGTTTGTGTAGACACTCGCGGAAACTATCGCATTCGCGTCCGCTTTCTGACTTATTGGTCACTACGGCCATGATAAATAACCGTATTAAGTTGAGAGCGTGCGAAAGGAAAATCCGCAATGAGAGAGTAAATGGAAAAAAAAAGAACTGCGTCCCGCATCGAGAATTAAATTGTGTCGTAGCTAGCTAGCTCAAATTGGAGTTAATTAAATGTGTATTCACACGTGGAAAGTACGTTAACGCTGATGTTTATTAGAAATCAAAGAGCGAGTGCTTTACTGAAAGTATCTTTAGTCTTGTGAATTAACAAATCGCATACTAATTAGAAAATATCAATAGCCGATATAATTCCAAATTATGTCATATCGCAAGTGTAAAGTTTATCTGCAGTTAATTAGGAAGCTAGAGTCTTTATATTCATGATTTAATAATAAACATGATTACAAATATCTTTTATTGCACTTTTTGTTGAACTCTACGATATGTAAAGACGTTAGACTCAGCCAATATTTAGTTTAAGAAAATCTTCTTTTTATTATGTGACAATCTCTCTTTGATAGAAAATTTTAAAGATAATAGTTACATCATACTTGTTTTATACCAACTGAAAATTATGTAAACAGTTCGTCAATAAAATATGAAATTAACGTTAAATGCAGCTTTTTACGATTGTATTGACATCGGTGAACGTGGAACGCATATAGGATCGGAAAAAAACAATCGGAATAAATAAAAAAAAGAGATATAAACATGCCCCAAATAATATTTTCCACGCCAAAATAACACGACCTATCGAATGACGAATGATGTGGTTTCATTGAAAAATAGGATTTCGCGTATGGATTACGTTCAATGCGTATATAGCATTGAACAGCCGACGTTTTCTCCGATTTATCGGAAATCTTTTCTGTATGTATTCAAAGAGCACGGCTCTATAAAATTGTTTTCTCTATTCCGATAAGATAGATAGAAAGCTTAGCTCGTCGAGTGAATATTCCCCAGCGCATTTATATTTCACCAGATAATACACCAGAAAATAAACGGTCTTTAATTTCGGACCACCGAATGGCGGTATAACGTTTGTCTGCATAATTCCCCGCGGCATATTTTTTGCTGAAATGAGAGCGACCATGGGGCTTTTTAAAATTAGCAGTCATAAGTTTAAGAATGATATTACACACCTTAATTATGTTATGTCGAGGGTTCGGCACTAATGGGCGAAGTTTTTCGGATCGTAATAGCGAAAGTCGGCGTTCTTTCACTGGCACTACGCTTTTATCGCTATTTTTACGCGAGGCTACCATTAAATGCTCCCCGCCCAGCATAATAGTGCAATGTTTCCTAAGTTGAAGTTTCTTGGACGGGAATTTTTCTTGGAAGTGCAACTTTTTTACGGCGAACAGGATAACGGGGATAACTAATCATACCGTGAGCTAAAATGTCGATTTAAAATAGAATTAAGCTATTATATATAATAAGTAATATAGTATTTTATTACGCTTTTATATATTTAATCGAGTAATAATATAATCATTATTAATTCTACAATTTTAGAATTACAATGCTAGAAATAGATTAATAAAAAATGTTATATGTTAATATTTTTCTTGTATTCTTCATTTGCTCTGCTAATAACGCTTCTGAGGAACGCGAGGAAATCTTACGAGGTAAAATTTAGACTGCAGTTACATCGCAGTATTTTGCAAGACATTAATTCGACGAATTATTTACAGCGAAAAAATATTTTAAACCTTCCACGTCTTCTCTCACCGCACAGTCTTTATTTGTATTCGTGTGTAATATTAAACAACATCACAAAAATGCATGTTATACAAATTCGCATAGAAAGAAAATAGTTTAACTTATTAATAATACAAACAATAATATACCGTGAAAAGAGAATAATAAATATCGACAAATATTGCCGAAACAACTCGAAGATTATGTCGCTGGAAAATATATGCGCATGACAATTTATGCCAGAAAGCATGCTGAGCTATATTAACAAGCCGATAATTGTCCATTCATACAGAGGACTAATTCCATCGACACCTAACGATCAAACGACAAATTAATTAACAGCCGAATGAGTCGCAAGAACAAAGGTAGTAGCATGTAAACGTGTTAATGACGCGAGCAATTGCACGTCACCGGCGGGCTTTAAGCTACCTTCGACACCTGTCGACTTTATGGCGTCGCGTCGGGAGCCTCGTAAAGCTGCGACGTAATCGTTGCCGAGCATGTACTTTCCAGTAGCAAAACGCGATCTTCGGATTGAGTTATAATAATTTGAGCCTTTAAATGTCAGAACATGTTTGCCGCCGAACATCGAGTTGAAGCTACATCCCTACGGCGACGCGACGTGCCAAAGCGGAGCTATCGATTTTTGTACACTCATATAAAGAAATGGATGGGAGTAAAGGGTGCATATGCCGACTGTAACAGCTTTTCTCGTTTTTTTTTTGTCCAGATATGAAGTGCCTGCTTTGAGTCGTTTTTTTAAAGAAGAAGTTAGGTTCGCACGACCTACTTCGATGAGGAGCCGTTAATACCACGAGGCGCACGCTTGAATTGAAATACGTAGTCGCAAAAATGCAAATAATGGATTTTCCAGTTTTTATTGGATTGTTCTTGTCGCACGTGGCGCGAATTAATTCTGTCTGAACATTTTTCCCGCTCTCGTATAGTGTGACGATAATTCATTCATTGAAAAACGATCGACCGGTAATGAATTGATAAAATTTTACGTTCTCGCTGGTCATTATGTTGAATTGCGTGTTAAAACGCAACGTGACACTTCACCTTTCGCGCGACAGGTTCATTTCGACTCGTGTTTATAAAGAAACATGTAATACGGATAATTAAACCTTTGATAAATTAGGGAAAAGGTCACAGTTTTGTTTCTGTTTTTCCCCCTCTCGACAGAAACAGGAAGAAAAGCTGTAGGCTAAAGGAAAAATGTGCGACTGTTAATGAAATTGCGCGTCAATCTCGAGTGGTCGCACGATGGCGCATCAGAAAAAAACGAGTGTGTTAGAATTTGTCCGATAACGCGCGGTATGAAACGCACCGGATGTATTCGAGCAATAGTATACGCAGCGTTGTAAATGGTGTGTAAAAGATTTTTCCCGATAAATCTACACTCACAGGAAAATGCGTTCACTCTTCAGTGAGAGGGTATTATCCTGAAGAACAACTTTCTCGGTTGAACGATCTCTTACAAAAATTAGAAATGACGGCAATTAAAGATCACTATATTGATCTGATTTCAATTTCGAAATAAGGTTAACCCTATACTACATTATGTAATTTTTTTCAACGTAATTATTCGCGTGGGATGTATTTTACATCTCAACATTATATCTAAATTTTCTCTTTGATGATTTATAATTAAATAAAGGTTGATAATATTCTATATTATATCGCATCTCTAAAAGAATACTGTCACAACTCAAAAATTCACAATTTTCAGGAGAGAGAAAAAACAAATGTATTTCAATTCGTTTTTAATTGTGAGATAACTAACGCAATTACAATTATGATATTTTTTTATAATGAAACTTATACTGTTTCTTGAAGAGGTCTGTTGTGATTCACTTGTCAATTCACTTATAAGTATTATGACTCTTTATCCGGGAAACCGCAATGTAACCAGTTAAAAGAATAATGACACTTCTTCTACTCCGTGCAGCAGATTTCATATAGGTAGGTGTGACTCTATTCTAGCACGTAGGTAACATTTTAGACATACTTTTTATGGGGTTAACTCAAAATCGAAATTTTTTAAATTGTGACAGTGTATTCTTCTATAGGGATGCGATATCTTCTAGATAAAAATAAGTGCAAAACTTCTTCTTTAATTGTGAAACAATTTTTTTGCAGAATTTAATCGATAAAATATAATAGTATAAGAATATATAAAAATATATTTTACTTTGTCAGTTTATTACATTTCTATAAAACTACATAAATATGGTGTATTTACATCCTACGCGAGTAACATGTTAAGCGAGAATAAGTCACAGTTAAGGAAAAGGTCACAGTTTTCTTCCTGTCTCTCGACAGAGACAGAAAGAAAAGCTGATGTAGGCTATTTTTGTAAAATCCTCAAAATGCTTTACAATTCACGGCAGATTATCACATTTCCTATTACATTTATAATGAAAACACTCAATACAAATTTAATTGCATATGAAATAAGAATTAGGAAATCGTTGAATATATCCAATAAAAAAATTATATGCATCTAAAACAGTAATGACTCTTCAATATAATGTTAAATAAAAATGTTCTTTAAACATACATCTAAATTCACATTATGAATTATTTATTACAAGACTTAAAGCGAGTACGTGTATGTAAACGACAATAATGTACAACGAGAACAGTTCGCCGATATAGAAAATATGAAGTACTCGGGAACAGTGAGCGGCCGCCGCGCCGCAGGGAAATAACGAAAGAGAATAAGAAAGCGTCGTGCCAGCGACAACTGTATTACTACGGCATTTACTTACAATAATGTATAGCAATACATTTCCATCTGAAAACGCTGCATTAAAGCGCGATCATAACTGGGAAGCCGTTTGGTGCGTGGGTGTAGCCGGTGTAGCACGCGCTGCATTTTCCCATACAATTTCCACGACGAAAGGAAGGTGTAAAATCGCGCGAGATCCGACCTTTTGTCCTCGTTCTCAAGTTTCTAGAGTTTCTCGCTTTTGCAAAACGTTACGATCAGCCCACGGCGAAGGGGAAACGCGCGTCAGCGGAAAATTTTCGTCGGGACGCGGCTTGCGTCATGGGGATCGGTTCGCACTAACTCTCGTAACGTTTATGATTTTTCTCGAGAGGATGAGCCTATATTCTTTTCGCGTGGCGCTGAAAATGACAAGCTTGCGGACTCCAGTTGTTAGCACTGATACAGCTTTATGACGAAAGTTTGTTAATAAAAGTTTGCTTACGGTATTGCCCTCCGGGTGAAGGGACGTGAGGAAGGGGGAAGAGGGGCGGGGTGATGATTTAGTAGGACGACATAGATTTCATGCCTTCGCTATGCAGATGAGAGACGCGGGAAAAGTTGGAAATTCCGGTCCCATAAGAGAACGAGTATGAAGATGACTGGCAAAGCATCGCTTTTAACGAGATTACGCCTCATTTTGTCGCGCCGTGATATACGCTTAGCACTTTGAAGAAATTTTGAATGAAGTCGCGAAATTGCAAGCAATTGAAAAGAAGAGTACAAAAGAATGATAAAATAAAGTCGCATACGAAGAGCGATATTCTAAATAGAATTACGGGACATTCTATTTTAAGACGGAAGTCTCAATTCGATATCTTTTTATTTTTAATCGCGCTAGTTTTTTTATTCTCATACCGCGACCAATAAATAAATAATTCTTATAAATAAAAGGCGCCCCTCTAAATATGTATATAAGTTGCAAGCATAATACAAAATCAGGCATTTTATAAGATGCCTAGGCCTTTTACGGCATAACGAGAGTTTTAGAAAATAAATTAAAGTTTAGAAATGATTTTTGTACATACCATGCATAATTTAAAAAATTTGTAAGTATATGCGTGGGCGGAGCCCCTCCTCCGCCTAGAAAAACTAATCTAACTCCAAGCCTATTCCTAAAGAAATTGAAATTTGGTTGAAGTAGGCTTGGAGTTAGATTAGTGTTTTTATGCGGGGGCGCAGCCCTTCTCCCGCCTACATGTGTACTGTCTATACACACCTATCAGCAAATTACTTCTCTTAGCACTGACACAAACTGTTATATTTCTCAAATATCTAAGCGAAATCTATGCATTATAAGTTAAGTACACACACGACATTATGCCGGCTTATTATAAAATGCCTAATTTTGTTTATGCCTACGCCCTGCAACATATATAAAGCTTAATATTTCTGTCACAATATTTATATTATTTACAATGTATAGGTACAGCACGGAAAATGTCAAAATAATATTTTCATTATCGATTCGCCGAAAATGAATTCATGTTTTACCCGTCGTGGATGGAATACCAAATCATGCATATGCTTTCATATTTCACTCGTCGCGCATTAACAATTGATCTCTTCAGAGACTGACTACGCGTATAATAAATATTAACACGCGCAACGAAATATATACGAAACCTGTCTGATGTTTGATGTATAATTTTGGTGCAGGCACCCGATTCCCGTGTTGGCGATGAAAATAACGGCGGAGTTCAAGAAGAATCGCCAAGAGAGTTTTGCCGATATCGCGACTATAAAAAGCGAACCCCCCTCCCCCCGCTATATCACGATCGACCTTTGAGGCCATTGCCGAATATTGAAACCATCGGGGAACAAATAAATAAGCTAGCGCCATGGGTTCGATAAATTTCGAAACGATCGCTTGATAAACACAGCCGGTATCCTCTTCCGCGCGATAGACATCCGACTGGAAGCTAGAACATCCGCGCGCGCATATGAAATGAGAGAAGAAGAAACGCGATCGTAAAACAAGATAAGCTCGAACACGATGTTTTTCAATATCTAAACAAAGGAAAAATAAATGAAAATTTTTTTGAAAAAGTTGGAAAATAAATATATGAGAAGAATAAATCGGACATCAAACTTATGAGAGTTTATATATATGTGTATATAAGGGTAAAATGCGTTATATTGCTACAATTCTTTTAAAAGTATATCTTATATTTAAATTGAAATTCTTCAATTATAAAAAATAGAAGCAGCGTATGTGTACTGGAAACATTCACATCTCTTGAACATTTGTATAGTAATGTTGCAAGAACTTTGTTGAGAATTTTCCATAAAGCATAGAATAATTTAACAATGTTGCCGGCGAGTTAAAAAAAAGAGCATTAAAGCGAATGTAATAATAGTAGCAAAGTGTCTCTACGACAAAATTTTGCCTGATGTGATTCCAGAAGACATGTAAAAATAAAACAACGCACACCAGACAGACAGAGAGAGAGAGAGAGAGAGAGAGAGAGAAAGGAGGAGAAAGAGGAAGACACAGAGTGAAGTAAACAGACGACATGGAAATGAAACGACAAATAAGAAAAACAAATTTACGTGTCAAATATTTAAATTTAAATAGAAATAGAAAATTGAAAATACATTGCAATTATTGTCAATATTACAATTTAAGCAATCACCATTAACTGAAATTGAAAAGTTATAGTCATACGATTCAAATAAATTCAAGTATTAATGCATGTAAATAGAGATGTAAAAGCAGGAAGAAACAGCGGAGATGATACAGCGCGGAAATTCCAAAGCTATCGTGAAGCTAAGAACACAGAGAGCAAAGAGAGGACCGTCGTACAAACATTTTCAGTGGCACCGGCTGGAAGGAACCCCGCGCGCAAAAGCTCTCATTTTGCCGGGTCAGGCCAGGCCAGGCCGCCTTTGGGAAAGCGCGGACGTGGGCAAAGAGATTTTCCACTTTCCACAGAGAGAAGCGGGGTGTACATGTAAAGAAACGCCGACTGTGCACGATTAAGTTTATACGCGAGAAGATCAAGGATGTAATCCTTGTGTCATGAGTACACGTGTCGTGAGTGTGAACTTCTTATCTTTTAATAGCGAGTCCGTCGTAGCGTTCTTATTCTGAGCTAACCAACTGAATCAATTTGTTTTAGCAAATATCAAAAGTACAAAGATAAATTTCAGTAATCGCAACGATTTTATCGAAGATGGAAATAAAGATTTTGTTCTTTTCTGTCTTTCTATCTTCTATCTTGTGTATATATATATATATATATATATATATATATATATATATATATACATATATATATAGTAATTATTAAAAAATATATAATTAAATAATCGGTAATATATTATAAATTATCTCACATCATTTTCACGTCATGTTAAATATCGTGACATTTTGCGATCATGACAGCATAACGGTATTAATTTCCAATATCAGCAGATTTTAATATTCAATTTCAATCACATATATCACTGTGACGACGTATATTGTAACATCGTTGATGTTAAAATGCGGGCTTGCGGTATTTCGTTATCGAATACTTAAATTACGCAGCACAATTAACATTAAATGAAGAGTTTTTCATTGACAAAGGGAATGGAAATGTCATGTTAAAGAAAAATTTACAATTCTAATGTGACTTGCGTGACGTAACGGCCGATTTGCATGAATAAAAGCTTTGCGTTGACATTGATCTCAGGACCGATCTTGCCGTACATAATCGCGATCCCGGATCTTAGGCGTAGGTCAGATCTGACGGTATTGGGATCGTCCGGATGCTCCGTATTTCGAGGGGATCGATGCCAACTGTTGAATATTCGATGCGTCGGGACTATCCATGAGGATAAAACCAGTCGTTAAATAACCGGCTACGTACTCCGGGCACGATCTATCGATTATCAGGGTTTTCTATCTTGATTCGATTCATGCGGATCGCCGAGCAACTCCCGCGGTTTCGCTCCCATGATGTAATTACGAACATTTTAGCGTATAATTCGTATCTGCATGGTTTTACATTTCATTAAACGTCTAAAAATACTCGTTCGGAAATAGATGTGATTTCGTTCGCATTCCGATCGACGTATGTGAACGAAACATCATCAGTGTGTATCGAATCAAACTATTCTACGAGATTCAATTCGTGACAATTAACGTTTTGTAGTTTAAGTTTTACTGCAGAATTGTCTCTGATAGCATCAGGCAGCATTATTTTTAATGTTATGTATTAATATTACATTAAAAGCTCAATTTTGACGCTACTCTTATTAAAATTGTGTTAAAAACAGCATGTCAGATTCGGATAAACAGCATAATAAGGAATTTTATAGTCATTAAATAATTTGATATTGTTTTGCATTTAATAAACTTGCTACAATCTCTCGACACTTACCTTCTTCATTAAGGACATGAAATCCATCTTGACGGCTGTTTCAATCTCGCCTATTCTCAATGGAGGAAACAGAGGATTCCTAAATCCCAGTTGCGCCTCTTGTCACTTCCTGATGCTGAGTACCGGCATAAAGGCCCGTGATTGCTGCTGATTCGCGATCGCCGACCTTGGCTCACAGTTCCGTGTGATGTCTTTAGATTTGCAGAATCTTAATTAGCGTATGATGGAGCCGTGCGGCTCGCCCTTCTGCCGTGAAAGCATCTTCTGCGATCATTATCACTCGCCTTCAAAGAGACACGAAGTGGCTCCGGTGTGTTGTCACGCGACTCTGAAAATGAAGTATCAATGTATTTAATTACGTGCGATTGAGCGGAACTCAAGGAGCAAAAGTAGGCCAAGTCCGTCATTAATAACGTTCGCTTTACCTATGACTTATATATGACTTTAATGTTACAAATGAGTGTGATAAATGATGGACTCGATCCACTTCTGCTTCGAATTACGAGGCTTGATAATGGATTCAGTGATCATCAAAGCTTGTCTCACCGCGAACGGTCTACACTCGTGAAAATGTTTCTGACTTATTTCAAGCGTAGTAAATAGATTTCGACTTTAAAGGCGGTATTGAGGTTTTCAGAAATCCCGCGTCATATATACCACTTTGTAGTTTACAAACAGTCCTCTCGCAGCTTAGCTGGCTGCTTTGAGAGGTATGTTTGGCTGAACGTAACCTCGTTAGAAAGTTTAGACGCAAACAAATATTTGCGCGCGCAAATTAATATCTGGCTTTGTTTCGTCGCATACGGGACGTCAGCGCCTGAGAGCGAGCGCATACATGTTGTGAGATGATTAATCTTACTTTTCCTAACAACGACAATCCGATATTTTAGATATCTGAAAATTGTTACGTTAATAGCTTAGTTTCTAAGCACCGACGTCTCGCAAAATTACGTTATTTGGCTGAAAAAGGCGATAATACGAGAGATGATTGTTATTTTTCATAACGTCGATCTTATTATGATGCAAATTAATTTTTACTTGAAGACGCGTTTAGTCTTTCGTAAAACTTGAAACACTAATATAGTTGTTAGACATTGATAAAACCGACGGAACTTGCTTTATCTCATTTGTGTCTCATATGAAATTGAATTATGAAGTTCCGTTTGTTTATATCACATACGCATATTGTCATACACACACGCACGACGAAAACATAATTCTAAAAGCAAACTAAAAAATATCAGTCTCCAAAATTAATAATTTATTCGCATGAATAAAACATGTTGTAAATTGCAACACACGTTTAAGACAAAAGTTAGTGTTTACATTAATTTCATTCAGCGACAGCACGAACGCTAACTCGTATATTATACTTGATAAAAATCTAAAGAAAGTTTAATCAAATATTTTCGTTTGACAAATTGCGACTGCAATTTATGGCAGAGAAAAGTAAAATCCAATTACCAGAATAACGTGGTTGGAATTACGAATTTGAATTATTAAAAGTATAATTCCCTACTGAGGATCGCAAAAAGATATGACAAGACTATAAAGTTTGTTGAACTTAATCAACGTATACCAACGCGCTGGACTTGTCCTCATTAGCTGTAATTTCAATCAAGGAAATCATCCACGCAGCAACTAGAGGCCCTTGATTCCCACAGGCATAGTTGACCACGATGGTACTGTAATTACGAATTCAAACTCCGTAACGATGTTGCATCTAAATTAATAATAAATTTGTACAGACCACACGTATGCGTGTGTGTGTGTGTGGATGTGCATGTTATTTTGCACTGCTTTTAGGTGATTGTAACCAAAATTTTTTTTATAATAACGAGGTTTCCGCAGGGATGATTGATCTGTTACAGTCATTTTAGCTTAGCGAACCTACATGGACCGAAGCTCATCATTGTTGACATTCACATACTCTAGGCATCATACGTACTCATATTCAGTTCTTTGTGATTGATAGTGCAATGAATACTTTTGAAGAAAAGAATAGAAGCAAAAAATAATCTCATCTAAAAAAAAGAAGAGTAAATTAAAGTCTAGATGTGTTAAAAAGCTTTATTAAATTAAAAATTAAAAAAAAACAATAATAAAGTATTTATATAATCGACCCGTTCTGTTCTTGTATTTTTATCCATAGTTAATTGTAATCATATTATCTTAAACGATTATTATGAATACTTAACAGTATCAAATAATAAATTTAAATTAATATACGTTTTTGCGTACATAAGAGGAGAAACTTTTCTCTTTTACATTAATTTATAAAAACAACGGTATTACTTCTGCAGCAAGTACTTTGAGATTATTAGTTTCCTCAATTAAAAGTTTTCAACAAAATAAATAAGCAATTTAACTAACTATATGTATATTTTTTTCACAAGAAATATATTTGACATCGTACTGCAAACGAACATTTTCTGAGTGGTAATAAACTGCAGCTTATCAATATCAATTGCGAACATCACGAAATTGCATTCGAAAAATTGTTCCGAAAATTCCGTCTTTCGCAAGCGTTAATTAACTCCTCCTACAATTGCGGTAGTTTGGGAAACTTTTGGTTTCGAGGCAGTTCCGGCGCAGCGCGAACTGATTCCAAGCGGCAGGAAGCAGCCAACTTGTCTCGCCCATGTGCGTTTTGGAAGCCGCACTCTCTTTCACGTTGCATTTCGCGCATCAGGCAATTAACCTGCCGCGCTACTACGAGACAAATTTCGGTTGCAACCAAGTTTCATGGTTACGTAAATCATAATAATTGCGATGTAAATGGCTTCGTTAACCGGTTCCGTTCGGCGGGATTAACGCAACGCTGCCGCTTCACCGTCGTTCTAACATCATTGTGGCCAAAATTTGTTATTACCGGCCGGGTCTCTCTCATGCGGTCAGGATTTACGCGTGATATTGCTTGTCGCGCAGTTTCTCTTGGGCATGTACGTAATAGCGTTAAAATGAATAATAAATTGAGATAAATATTCATTAATAGCAGTCGTTACTTGAAGGTATTTTTAGCGAGAGCACAAAAGAATAGAAACAATTTTTTTTCCAAGAAGAGAAAGCGAGAGAGAGAAAGAGAGAGGGCATAATAAAGAGAAAATTTTATATTCGCTCAAGATACGGGCGAAGCTCTTCTAGAGGCAGAGTGAGAACGCAATCAGACGTGGCGATGACACGATTATACTAATTTTCAGAAACGAAAGGAGAGGACGAAGAGGTATCAAAGAGATGAGAGCGACGCGGAAGGAATCGCGCAAAAGAGGATGTCCGAGAGAAAAACGAGGAGACATCGTCGAATGGGCTGGGTGGAACAATGAGCGGAATGGAATTTCAAGCGCCTCTCGCGCTGCGTAATACCCCGGCGTATATTAATTTATCTTATAATGATAGCCCGTCGTGGCGCGCTCACGGAATAATATCCCTTGAACGTGGGCGCTCTGTCGCTCGGATGACGAGAAACTGAGGGACAAGAAGCGGCATGGTATTCGCCCATATTAATTGCCGAAGTTAATATTCGCGTGGGTCGACACACGATCGACGGGGTTAGCGAAGTGCAAAGTTCGGAGCTACTCGAAAATCTCCGACCGGCGCGGGCGTCGCGAGAACCTGCGGAGGAACAACAAAGATCATATCGAATAACACGTTGCCATTTTGTAGATCATTAGAGGATTAAATTCTGCGAGCTACGTTAATTAACGAAGACGTAGGCGGCTTGTTCATATGGGGATGCTAATGACTGGCGTATCTCTCGTGTTCGCGCGGCGAATATGGAGGCGGTTTATTGTCTTACATAATCTTACGTCATTATTAACTGTCGTATCATTTCGTTTCTACTCACATGACATGCATTTTACATTTTTTCTATTCAATATTTCCTACTTTATTTTGAAATAAAATATAAATCTAATCTTTTAATTTCTATTGTGTGTCATGATAATTATATGATACTAAATGATCCTTCGTAAATATTCTTCCATGTTCTTGCTATCAATCAACAACGAGCTATCGGTATTGAGACGATATTATTATCGGATATCAATAACAAGAGAAATTCTAGGAAAATATTCAGATATTATGAATGAAACGCAAAAGCGGCATCGTATGAGGTTGCGGCATCGCAATATATGTGATATCCACGATGGATGATAATCTTAGAACACAAACAAACAACCCTCGCGACGTGTAACAAATAATCCGATTCGAGGTAATCTCCGATGACGTACGAAGCGGAGACAAAATTAACCTGACGAGGAGATCGGTCGTGCTTATCTACATATGCTCGGAATACAAGAACGAGTCCACCATGATTGGGACAAGGACACGAGGACAAGGCTGCAGCCGCGTTCGTTTTAAATGCTTGTTTTAGATACAATAGAATAACAAAGAAGTTATTCCTATTTAAAAAATTTATGCGATATAATGCCTGGAATATTGAAGCGAATATTCATGCATCCTACATTTAACATAAAATACGGCGGTCTGGATATTCAACCTGAAATAATATACGATCTTCGCATGAGGGAAATAAAATGATACAGAGACGGCAGTATCTCGCGTTAAATATGAGATGAAGAGTATATGCGTTCTAAGTTTAGAAATTTTAAAATTTTTTTATTTTACTATACGCCGGTTTCTTTCTCGAACAATTCTTTGCGATATGTATTCCAATTACTGCCGTTTTATACCGCTTATATTTATTAAGTTCGTCAAATATGCATTGGATCGATAATTTTACCAACGCATAATTTTCGAACGACCCATTTTTCGCCGCCTAAAATATTATACGTGCAGCTGAAATGATATCGTCCACGGTAAAGTCAAAATTGGCAAATCGAAAGGAAGTCATAAAACTAGATGTGTTAGGTTGCGACTCAATGCGGCCACGGTGCTGCTTCCGAATACGCGACATTCTGGCGGTTTACGTTTCTTTTATATGCACGAAATTCCGCGCGGAACATACATGTTTAAATTATATATCGTCGTCGTTACTCGAAAACGCGCGTATCCGGTTTCTGTAACAACGCGGACAATAATTTTGCCACACTTTTAACCCTTTGAGCGATCACGTTGGCATAAGCGCCAACGTATAGCAATAAGGTTGTTAATTAAATCCGTCGCTCAAAGCGATGTTGCAATTTGTTTTAAAATTCGTCCTTCTTGATTTATGAGAAATATTCAAACTAAATGGTGTAACAAATTTAATTATTACTAATTCAGTTTTACCGGGTTGTAATAACTGTTTTAATACTGTACTGCACATTTGTTTACGTCTGTCGTGTAAAGCGCGTGTCATGTTACTTTTTTTATTGAAATTACTTGCAGACCCAAAGCTCTCTAGATACTTGCTTTGTTACACGAAACTCCTCCATATTCCCGTTCAACGATAGCATACAGAATAATGCAAGAAATATATTTTGTTTCTTACATGTGCGATTCGATCCGCTTGCCAGACAAAAATTCGTTTAATTGTAAGAAGGACATTTATCCATAGCAATAAATCACGATAGAATTCGCCAATTGCGCTTTTGGCTCTCCCATTACGTTTTCGAATATCGAATAAGCCCACAGTCCAACCGGAAACGTTAACTCGAGAGGAAATCGAGAAACGACCGCGTTCAATTGGACCTCTAGTCGATTGTGCGAACAAATACACAGACATTCGTATTCACTATAGAAACGTGTATTGGACAAATACGATAAAACAACTGAAAACTATTTTTCATTAAATTGCAATGAATTGAAAACATACGCGAGGCTCGTTAATAGAAAAAGAAAATGATGGAAAATATAAGGACATGAAAAATAGAAAATTTTGGTATATATTTTTTCCAACGGATTTTATAACATAACAACAGAAATATTAATGTAGTTCGTAGGTGTCACAAATAAAGCTTCAATGTTAAAGTCTTATAGATAATTATGTTGAAGTTATATATGCGTAAGCCTTAGTTTCACAAATTAATTAATATCCTAATATAAGCTTCTGTAGCGTTTAATGCTTCAATAATTAAGTTATAATTACAAATTTATCATTAATTACGTATTTAGTTTTAACGGTTATACTTCTCTCACGGAAGAAATAAAAGAAAAAGAATTTTCGACCGATTTCCATTTGTTTTCATATTATACTCGGTTTTTCCTACACTGAGTGAGAAAAAAAATGATTAATCCGAAAAAATATTAGTCCGATATATACGTTCAACTAAACATTTTAGTTAATTAACTAAACATTAGCTATTTTAACAATTTATTTAATTTCTTCGTTGAACGTATCGGACTAAATATTTTTTGAGATTAACAAATTTTTTTCTTAGTGTAAAAAACAAACAACAGACAACTTTGCCTATCTTTTGCGATTATTATTTTTTTTTTTCTATTCTTTCTTATACGTCTTGATAAATTGCTACGTTGGCGTTGGAAAGATCGATAATACGCGTATCCAGGCCTCATTTGTACGTAGGGGATTATAACGATCGTGGTTACAAAGCAACCCCTAGTTTCACCCTCCCCATAAAACGATGTTTGTCCCAGTGGCTACTTGTTGAGCTCACTGTATACTTTAATACCGCGCTTAGCCGGAGACCGCCATCGTTCTACGTTATTGTATATGCATTTTGCTCCCACACATAGGATTTGCGAGTTTCGCTCTGCCGGTTTCTCGTACACACGATGGTGTTGCTGTTGAAACGCTAGTAATACGTATTAGGGCGAATACGCGTAATATGTTCCATTATCGTTAGATAAATATGACAAATTGTATATTCTCAATGATAATTCTCATGATAATTTGGATACGGTAAACATATAGCAATATTTCGCAATTTACGTATATTTATTATAGATGGAATAAACTTAAACTTGAAAATTACATATAAGTCGGGAGTAAATTAATCGCAAATTTAATTATCAATATATACGGCACAATAGCATTGTGCCGTATATTACAATTAACATCCATGAATATATCATTATCAGAGGCTCAACTAACAGTAAATTTCATGCTTCGCAAGCAATCAAGAAAATAGTAACGTGATTTTAATTTTATTCTTTAAACAATTTAAGATCTTAATTTAATTTAGTATTTGTATCAATAACGACGCTACGATAACTTTGTTGCTGATGGTCTTTTGTTGGTCCTGACCCCGAATGAGCAGATCTCCGTGGGTGATAGTTTTAGCTGTTACTACTTGTCGGCTGATCACGCGCTAGCCGCTTCTACTTGTTGCGGTCGATCAGATAGGACGCTCTTCCACTTGTCAGCGCTTCTATGTCTACCCTTCGTTGAATTTAAGTGCACGCTAGAGCTTCCGGGGCTTTATTCCAGGAATATCCCTGCCTGTGTTCGCCCACGACTTTTCAGAGGAAACTAAACTCTGCAGGGCGTAAATCCTTCCAATGTCATATCCCATGACTTCTATAGATATAAATGACGAGCAAGTATTTGCTATATAATTGCGCTGATAAGAATCAATCAAGTGCGTATGCACTTCGATTACTATTTAACACGGTTCGTGCCGTGTGAGTTATCGATGTCCCACACTGGACTTTCCATCCAGATTGTTTGATATTTTGATTATTATCTGTTTTTGATTATTAATAAGTATTTTCATATTAAATGTTAATATTAAATAAATATTTAATAAAAATACTTGCTTTGTTTTTCACTGCATTTTGCACCATTAGGCCTTTTTCTTTATAATAACTTTTTTAGTTTTATAATCAGTATAAAACAATTTATTTAACAATTATAATGAACATACTGCGTGGATCACCGGCGACCCACACGCAGCGTATAGAGGAAATTACGTAAAATTAGTCCGACACAAAACGTGTTAAGAGAGATCTCTCTATATATAGAGAAATAATAATAAATATAAATTACAAACATAAATGAATACGGTTTTCAATTTATTATCACGAAATTTGTAATTTCTATTTTTATTTAATGTAAAATTTAATATAAAAGAGTGTTACGTGTTTGTTAAGTAAAGAGTAATAAAAATAAAATATTATGCAATTAATACTTAAATACCGAATATTAATAATTTATTTGTTATCATACATAATTTGCGTATAAAATATATCATTTATAAAATACATTATATAAAATATGCATAAAAGATTTATTTTCAAAATATTAAGTTCTTTAAAATACCTACTGTCAAGTAACAATGTTTGTATTTTTAATATTCTATTTTGATGAATCCGATAATTAATTGTTTTAAAGCTGGAATGACACTGGCCTGTGATCTATATTATCGAGCTATTTGCGAAGAAGCAGATTTTTCTGCGCAATATATTCATTGTCACTCCGTAACAATTCACGTTATTTTTCACGTGACCTTATTTTCCGCCGTACGTGCTCACCATTCGAAAATTTCGTAAATAGTACATCAAGTTAGTGGCGATCGATCCTCCGACCGTGTCAACTCGAAATAGAGTTCCGCGGAGTGATCTTTAGCGTCACCGACTTTGGTCTCTTGTCAACCGAACTTGGAGCACAGGAGAAGATAAATTCCCGAATAGCCTAAAACTCGCTTGTCCGGGAGAAAGCGTGACTATAACAAATGAATCTAATCAATCTAGCCACGTCCGTCAACGATTTGTTATCCGATTTTCTCCTCGTTGAAAAGTAAAATTTTCGTTCTTGACAAAGAACGAATAGAACACTCACTTTCGTTACAAAAAATGATTCGTTCATTGAATTAAATAAATGTCGTCTCTTCGATACCACAAATATAGATTAGTTCGAATCAGATATCTCTTTTAAATATAATTTTGATAACTGTTTGATTGCGATTGTATAAAGTGATCAAAGAAAATATTATGCTATGTGTATGTTCCGTAAATGCAACAGTAGTAACAGTAATGGAAATTACAAATAAACGCGACCTTTTTGAGATTAAAATTAATATTTACGTTTGAAATTCTCGGTCTTTGTTTGGAACTAAAATAAATTTGTATCGCATACAAAAATAATGCATCACGCAATACCGTAACGTTACTATGTCAATACGATTCATGATGCAGCATGTACACAGAAATTCTAATCCGATATTCTACTTATTCTATCTTACGGTAGCGTAATGTGCGCTCGATAAAAATCACAAAACTAATATCTCTCTCGAGTCGAAGCTTCTACCTTGGTCGAGCGGAAATTTCTGTCGCACGCAAAAAAACCCCTTGATGTACAGGAGAAAATGCGCCGGATACGTCTCGCGCCTCGCTGCGCATTTACAACATTACACCGTGACATAGGTATAATATTATAATTCCGCGAACGAGTGCCGCCGCCTCCCCCCCCCTCCCCCCATATGCCACGCATCGATCTGTACGTACGTGCGCGCGTCTCTGCCTGTGTGCGCGAGCGGATTCAAACCTATTATCCCATATCAGATTTCATCCCTGTAAGCATGTCGCGCGTGTGTGCGCATCGGTTTGTTACGTGGCGATCTGGCAGCACGAGCTGCCAAGCGTACTATGTCGCCGATATCCGTCTGTTGTCTCACAGAATCGAAGCGTCATCCATATAGTGACAGATTTAATCCTCGATAGCGTCTTTGATAGAACATATAAGGAAACATTGCTGTAATTAATAACGATATATATAAAAATTAAAGCCTTGTATTTTTACATAAAACAGTACGAGATTGAAATCATTCCCTCCGATTAATATTTTAATTTTAATACATATTTTTTATGCTTTCATATCAGGTATACTAGACGAAAAATTTAAAAAGATTTATATTTATTTAGATTATTTGTATCGAGAATATATTCATCGGTCTGAAAATCAAGATATAAATCAACCTTGTCTATCCGTGAAATACGTAATAATAAATGCGAAGAAAATATCATTTAATATGCAAATATGTACCGTGACGTATTTTACATTTGCGCCTGATTTTAATGTATGGAAAACTTTAATGTATAGCTCTTTTAATTCGTAGTGCGTAAGTTCTGATGATGTCATTAGCTAGAGTATTGTGCTTTGCGGATGCCGTTGGACGACGATGGTGGAGGCGCGCACTGCCTCGCTTGTATATACAGAATTAATCCAATTTCTCACGGGCACGCCCGCCTTCCACAACAACGCGCGCCGTTCCACCTCGTGCTCCGTTCCCTCTCATTTTTTATTCAACAGGCAAAACGGCCGCGACGCTAGACGCCCCGCCGCCATGATGTGCCACAGAGGTGCAATAATGATTGGACCCCGGGCAAGTAATTCTTGATTTATTTTTTCCTAAATAGAATAAGCGCGTTTCCACGACGACGCGCGGTGCTCGAAGAGGGTGCAAAACGTACCGGAGCGAGGAAACGGTCGCGGAGAGATTTTATACGCGAATATAAGTGCATCAGGGATTTTCAGGCTTTACTCACAAGAAAATGTAAAAAAAGTGCGACGTTCCGAGTCTTGGCCGAATAATTTTCGCGGTTCTGTAAACGGCGCAAATTTCTCCAAGCGACTTTCCAAGAAAAACGTCTGACTGCGTCTGACTTCCACTCCCGCGAGATCTCGTTATACGCCACCACTTTGCGGGAATTACCTTTTCCCCTCCTTTTTCTGGAGATTAGTTCGAAAGTTTCTTCCTGCGACCGGTAAAAATTACATGTCTGAGTAAAGGCACAGTTACATATGATTACTGCATGAAGAAATTAAATTAATTCGATGGGGTAATAAGTTTCACTAAACGTAAATGAAAAACACGAAAAGCAGTGTCGAGAGCAAAGAGCATTAAAATGCTTCCACGATGTTAACTGCAGCGTTGCGATTAATTGGATTATGTTAAAACTAAAAGTTTAAATTAAATTAATTAATTAACACGACAAATGCATTGTGCTTTTATTACAAAATTAATTGAACAAATTTGTTGTGATTTTGCTTCATACGCACAACAAATGTCATTGATTGATGGAGACTCATCAGTCTTTGTTTACGTCGGCTATAACAAATGGATGCACAGTGAAATATCCTACGTGCCAATCAGCAGCAAAATGTAACTCTTGTTAGACTCTTGTTATGTCTGATAAGAGTCTAACAAGAATTTATTAGTTTTATTTTCAATCTGACAATATCAGGCTTTGATTTTGCAGAAATGAGTACTTCTGTGTTTAATCTTTTGATGCATGAGCAAACATGTTAAATAAATTATTATTAAAAAAAATTGATCTCTATTAAGTAAAATAGTAACTCATGCTCAAAAACTTGCTATAATAGCAAAATTGTTATGATGTTCAAACAATTTCCTCCAAATCCAAGTATTTACTTCAATAATTTTTTTTAATTAATAAGTAAAATAAAAATAATAATAATACAAAATTATTAGTTTTCTAAAATTAATAGTTTTTATATTATTGATATGCATTATCCTAGTAATTCTCACAAAACTCATCGATAAGTTCTGACAAGTCTAATTTACTATTAATACTTTTAATAGACTACTATTAATACTTTTATACTGTAGAGGATTATTGATGTCCGATTTCGCGATTTAATGGCAAACCGCCTATTAAGATTTGATAATTAAATCGCGCCCAACGAAATTAGCTAGCGGTTGAACGTTATTGATTTCACTGATAAATTGAAACCGAGATATAGAGATATACCATTCTCCGGCCCCATAAAGTTCTCTCTAGCGGTATAATTTTTTTTTTTAGAAAGATATGTATATTTTAAAAATATTCTATAAGTTCAAACGCAATTACACGAGAAGTATACCATAATCTTAATTATAATCCGCAATTTATTATTTCTTCGACGATATTTAACGAGGTTTTAATCGCGCGTTATATTAATTGATTTATAATATTTAGAAGACAAACAATATTACATTTGCCACGAGGGAAAACAAATCGCGTTGAAACCAATTTTGTGACGGCACAGCTCGCGCGACGTACGTTGTGACGGCAATTCGTTATTGTTTGCCAGCAACGTCGAACAGATCGTAAAGGCAACGAGCGTATAGTCCATTAAAGGGATAACGAGAAGGATGCTAAACTTTTACGACAGGGTCATCCATAACAGAGTTCGCTAATGAAGCTGTCAGGTATTAAAGTGTCATGCCTAAGGACGGATAATTATTAATGATGACTTTAAATAGCTGCAGCACTGAAGCATTTCCTATACACATCGAGAGAAGGATTAAGAACTAAGCGATCGAAAAAAAAATTGTCTTTCGCAAACAAAGTAAAAAAAATTTTGAGAAATAAAAATTTTCACGTAAACTGTCAAACGCGTTCAAAAATGGATCGTACTAACACTCAGATTTTACGGAAAAAGAAAGGTTGTTGAGGAAAATAAAAGATTTATTCACCACTGAAGTTACAATGATTTATTCCAAGTTTGTGATATATTTCCCTGTTTATCGCTGCATTTCCCTCTCTTTGACTTTGTATAAACATATCGCGACTTCGGAAAACAAGAGCTAGATAGTTGTACGTGACCCGAATGCGGAAATTTATCCCCCGGTAAATAAACATCTTAAATCGTATTTTACCCCGCTTCAAGTATTCCACTCCGCAAATAAGTGAAGTGAGAATTTAGGAACTTGTTTGATGTAACGATGATCTCTTCGAGTTCTTAAACAATGTTAGGAACCGTATAATCTTTGGTCGGAGAAAAGACTTCGGTGAGTTGACGATATCGATATTGATATGTTGCCAAAATGCATTAAGCAACCTCGATTGGAAGCCAGCCAATAATGTGACCATGATACACAAAAGCATGTAGTATTATTTTCGGGTTATCCCTGTTCAGGATATCGAGCTATTGACATCTTTAGGAAAGAATTTAGGAATTTAAAAAATAATTACATCCTTTTCCACTTCTTTAAAGAGAATAAATAATCTCTTATATACAGAAAGCAAATTGAAGGAAATATACATATTAAACTTATATTTCTTGCTTCTGAAGAATTTTTGATAAAAATCTTTCTTGTATTAAACATTTGTAAATTGCTTACATTTTTTTCTTATTTCAAGATTTAATTAGAAATATTAATTGCTAATTTTGCTATACGCTTTTAATATATGTATATGGCTTTAATATATATATATATATGGAAATTATGCGTAAAATACTGCATTTGAAAATTGGAGAAGAAATGATCAGAGAAGATTTGTTCCACGTTTGTATCAGTTAATTATAAG
The DNA here is from genome assembly GCF_003070985.1 of Temnothorax curvispinosus. Taxonomy (NCBI): domain Eukaryota; kingdom Metazoa; phylum Arthropoda; class Insecta; order Hymenoptera; family Formicidae; genus Temnothorax; species Temnothorax curvispinosus. The sequence continues at coordinate 183,722 of NW_020217343.1, read as the reverse complement.
CTTCATTGAACAGAATAAGCGCACCATAAGGTTTCTAATTAAATTATTACAATATAAATCCGAAAAACGGATAAGCCGCGATGTACGGAGATTATCAGTAAGTGAATGAAGTGATGAACGATAACGTTTAATTCATGATATCGTCCATCGGATCGCACCAACAAGCCCTTAATTATTATCGGACCGGAACACCAATATTCGGGTCGAGGATTGCGGTATAAAATCAGCCCTATGCATTCCGCTGCATATATTCCTGGAAATTCAGCCGATTTACATATACATGTACAGGCGGAACGGACTTATTCCGGCGGCCTCGTGGCCGTTCTAATTAAGCCGACGGAAATGGATCGCAATATACCTATGCGTTTTAATCGATATCGCGGCTTGCGATATCGGTACTTCGAACCGTTCCTTTATTTCCTGAAGGAAAAGGCGATTCCGGATATCAACTGCGGCTGTGAAAATTAATTCATTTCACAAAAACGCAAACGACATTGGCTGGAAATTTTATTCGATTTTTTTACAATAAAATTTTAAACGATAAAAAATCTTTACTCTGAAAATCGTAGCACGTTTTTCTTTCAAAAACTAAATTGTAGTACATGCAATCTTCTCGATATAGCAATGATTTACTGCTCAATTAATAGCGAATCATAATCCATGATGAAATCGCTGTTAAGCAGATTTGTTCAATTTTCCCTCGTCAATCTTCCGATCACTAAAACGGCGCACGTGCATCCGAAACTCGATAGAGTTTGTAAGCTCCGCTCCTTATCCGGGCACGCAGCAGCATTGTTCATTAGCTCCTTTATTAATCCCGTTTGCCGTTACCCGAGGTGACTTGCTTCTCGTCTTTTACAGGAAACGGAAGGAGCTGAGCTTTTGTGCGCGTCGCGTGATCGATCGACTTGATTAAAAGCTGCCCGACTGACTGCCGGCGGCCCGGCGGCCCAATCAAAGCTCGTTCCGCGTCGCAATCAAGCCCCGAGATAAACTCGATCTCGAAGGGCCCGCGTTTCCGCGATTTAGCGCTATTTCCAGTGACGCGCGAGAAATAATGCGGAGAAGCGACGCGCGTGTACATACGGAGGTGGATAAGCTGCTGCAGCTGGATCACGTGCGTTTTGTGATCGCGCTGCGAGATACGAGCTTGGAAGTCAATCGAGTCGAGAATCTCGAATTAGTATACGCTTCAGTACCTTCGCAGGTATATTAAGCTATCTAAGCCAAATTATTAGAACACAAAAAATTTTATATGGAATTAATGTGCTAATCATTTGTTATTTTTTGCTTTGAAAAGTTTTTTTGCTCCAGCTATTAAAAAATTACGAAGCTTAATCTTAAGCTATCCAGCCATCGTAAAAAAAAACATACATAAGTCAAAGCAAAAAGTTAATAATACCAAAATTATTTGCTATTTCTTGCTTGCAAAAATAATTTTTTTGCTCACGCTATTAAAAATTTACAAAGAGCTGGGATAGCTTAAGATTAAGCGCAGAAAATAGAAGAGAGATAGAAAGATTATTCCATAATGCAACAATTAACGTTGCAAAATAATTATTTTAGATCCTGTAAGGGAGAGTTTGTTCCATAATCCACGCCAATTAATTCGCACTTCTCTATATGATGATAGTTCATTACAATGTAGTCTCCGAGAACATGCTTATTTTAAACACAACCCTGCATGTTCTTCTCACCTAAATTGTAGGGACGACAATGTTTTCACACTCTTACAATTAGTTGTTTGCTTCGTATTCGGCCAAGTTTATTCGCACTGTCCACTGTTGTTAGTAATAACGTGGGTGATTTCGCAAGGATAATGTTGAAAGATAGACACAGAAAGAGAGAAAGAGAAAGAGAGAAAAGGAGAGGGAGGGATTGAGAGAGAAAGAGAGAGAGAGAGAGAGAGAGAGGCCAAGTGCTAACGTTGGCTAGGAAATGGCTGCCACCTGTAGCTATTGATCGGCAGGGCGGCGAAGCCGAGTGTGTACGTGCGCGCGTATTTTCCTCTCCCCGCGCCTCACGCCTTCGCCTTCCGTCTTCTATCGAGAAAGCCCTGCAAGCTTACATTTCCCTCGTCCTTCGCCGTCGATTCCTTCGCAACGGGATATTGCGTATGACGGACTCATCTCTCGCAACGTCCCACAAAAAGAAATTGGGGCTTTACAGTACACCTGCACCGCTGTGTACTGCCGACGCCTGCAACTCCGTGCACAGGATACACGCCGTTTTATCATCGCGATACAAATGACATTCCGTCAGCGAAATCAGAAAATATGGATGCGACAATGTGACATAGTACATAGTAAATATAATGAACAAGTTTGTCGCTTCAATATTTAAATCTAGGGAAATTGCATGAAATAACATATCGCGAGCGAACGTGATAAATATATTCGTCATGCTGAATTTATTTCCCTAACATAATTCCAGTTTGGAATAATTCTTTTTTTTTTTTTAACCTTAGATCTGTTCTATGAGTTTCGTATTTGTCTCTTCTCGATTTTTAGAGCTCAAGACATTTAAAATTTTATTTCTACTCGGAAAATCGAGCTTACGATAATCGAGTTTGAATATAAAATTCTCCCAGAGGAAAAGCCTTTAAAACCAATTCTTATAAGCAGGATTTGCGAACTAGAAATAAATTTTTGAAAGAAAAGTTTCGAATTAAATATTAAGTAAAATAAGTGACAGATTCGAAGATGTATTTTCGCAACAGAAGAAAAAACTGTTAAAAATGCATGTTAGAATCAGATAAGTAAAAAGATAAAGTAGAGCAAAGATGAACTTCATAATCAATGACAATACATCATTGAATTCTCATTTATTATTTTATTTTATATGACGACATATATAAATATTTACACTATCCTGATTTTGGCGCGCGAGGGCAATCAAACATTAAACTTAAGAGGCAGATATATAACGATGTATAAATGTCAGAGCTTACAGTAGCGTCAATTCATAGTCTATACGTGATCTAACTAGAGCTATAAATTTATCAATGACAAACGTAAGAATCCATCCTTAAATTATGAATCCTTACACGCTGTCGCGTGTAATCGATTCATTCGATTATATCTAATTCAGTGGCGAATGTAAATTAAAGACAACTGAAGGAATAAATAGGATAGAACGGCAGAAGAAACCTTTGGCAGAAGATACGGCCATCTCGATTGATTCCCGTCTCCTGTGACCCGTGATAGCCACAATGTGGAAGATAAAGGATCTTTATGGGGTCGTCACGGAGGCGGGTATTACTTTGTCAGATACGAATTCGAATTTTATTAACTCTTCGAGCTTGATCGAGCTATATAAATATGACAAAAGGTATAACCGTCAATCACCAAAATAGACGTCGACGTTGCTGGTATTTGAAGTACATGTGTACCGTTCCACTTTTTGATATTGCCTGGATACGAGCGCACTAACGAGCGCAGCTATAATCTAGTTGAATATGCATGTCTGCCTCATCGAACAATTTTCATTTGCATTTACTCCGCTATTACTAATTTGTTCATATAATTAGCAGATTTCATATTCTTTATGCTCGTCATAAAAATGACGTTAATATGATTTTTGCGCGGAAAATTTGCCTGAACACATTATTTTCTCTCTCTTGATTTTATTAACGTAATATTTGATGTCGAAATATTGCTACAATTATAAAAAGTCTGTTATATTATAAAAAAATAAGTAGGAAAACAATGTTCCTACTTATTTGTGTAACGTATTTGTATAATGTTCCTATTTATATAAAGTATCATTAGGCAACGGTCATTTAAACTTGAGAAACTTAGAAAATCATAAATTTTCATTTAGATAATTTTTTTTATTATTTCAAGAATATAAACAAGTAAGAGTGTATTATATTTGATATATTTGCACGGCTACAACGCGCAAGTATTTCAACCGTAATTTTTGCACTACTACAACTCTGTAGTAGTATAAAAAGTCACATTATAAAAGATGTAAAAGTAGAAAATAATGAATTTAATAAATTAGCACCGCGCGTGGTTATGAGATGTATTTGTAAAAGTTCTGGAGGGATGTTTGAAGAAATAACGCGTATATTATATACGCACGATACAGTAAAAAAAAAAGTTAAAAAAAACCATGTTTCTGCACGCTGTTCTCTTGCTTCTCTTATTGGGTAACTCTAGTTGTTTTTTAATTACGTCTTTTTTGTAATTAACGCGTATGCTGCATTTCACTGCCGTAAATGAGAAACGGCCCTTTAATCAAATTATTGCTTACTGATTTAGTGACTTCAAAATATCTCTGAGAAAAAACTCTTTTCTGCGAGAAGTTTATGCAGAATTTTTAAAAAGCAAGTTATTTCATGCATGAAAAATACTGATATTTTAATTGTTTTATTTGTTGCACAACATTTCACTTATTCTTCGATGCGATAATTAAGAAAATAGACAATTGAAAAGTGGAAGAGCTTTTTTTGTAGAACTTATGTTAAACCTCTACGACTTTCTTCAAAATAATTAAGGCTGATCTGCTGCTCGATAAGCCGAACATACTTTGTGGAATTATGTAAATTAATTAATTAATAAATTCTTTAACGCCATAGGGACTATGAAAAATGTCATCACGAGACAAGCGAAACGCGAAGTGCCCTTGAGATACTTATTCGATTGCGTGTTAATTATTCATTACATTCGTGGCGGCAAATTCGATGTCACAATTCTCGTAAATAATAATGAATCGTTAGCGAATCGTGCTCGAGATGAAAGCCGATAATATTTTAAGCGTCATGCAGACTTGCGACAAAATATCACGACATTCGCTCATTCATTCATTATTTCGCATAGTATATTTTTCACTAAAATGTTTCCATATTAGTAAACAACATTTTTTTAACATGTTAATATAATTAAAAATAATAAATCTACGTAGTATTAATAAATATAATACATAAAACTTTCTATAAGCGATACTGCAATATCACTTATAAAACAGTTTTATGTATTCTGATAAAAAGTATAAAAAATTAAAAATTAAAAATATGATTTAAAAATTTGAGATTTCTAGGAGAAATTAAATCTCGAATTATAAATATTCACTGCAAGCAGCATTGCGTCGCCTATTTCGAAAAAATATTCAAATCTTCCTATCCAATTGTCTAATCGAGACCTTCCCTGGGTTCCATAAAGCGCATATGCGCGCATTTTCTCTAGTAAGCGTTACGTATGCTATAGATAAATGCGCGCATATGCGCTTTACGGAAGCCCAGGGCTTATATGGCCAATCACTTGCGAATCGGTCCTAAAACCCGACAGCGTATTATGCAAATTTTTGTCCTAACCTGAAATCTATAGCGTCCCATAAGGAACATCTTTTTCGAAAGAATAAGTAGCAATATCTTTTATTCCTTTTAAGAGCGATCAAAGCCCCTCGAAACCCCATAAGTTACTCGTAACGTAGTCTTATAAGATAAGAGAAAAAGCATAAGGAAACCTCTTTGCATAAGCGATATAATATAAAGATTTTTTATTCGTACAAGCGGTCGGTCTGACACATCTTACGAATATTTCAATACTGAAGAATTACAAACGCCAAGAAGATGTTCTTACGATATAATTTGCATGTTCGAATCATTACCGAAAAATTAAGATCAGAGAAAAAAATTAGTAAATACTTTCAGCACTTCTGGCATAATTTTTTGTTAACGAGACGATTTTGGAAAACATATACTTAATTATATTATATAAAGATTTTCTTTTATGAGATGCTGAATAAAATAGCAGAATTAAAGTTCTTTGAAATAGATTTCTTTTGTTGTGCGCGCACGCGCGTTCTTTGTATCAAATTTATATGCAACTAACTTAAGCTATCCAGCGTTGCCCGGGCTTTTTGTATCTATAATAGAACATGTGCAGTATTGGAGAGAAGGAGATGTGTGTGTGAGGTATTCAGGTTTCATGATAGCCTATTTTCCGCAGAAGTCTGGAGAATAACTATGCAAAATGTGGTCTAGATCGGTCAAAGGGTTCAGAACGAGATTTAGAAGATAATAGAACATATAGATAGACATTCTAGTTTATGCATATATGTATATATAGATGGCTTGGACATTTTCAAGTCGAAGTTACTCGAGTAATAAATCAAACTCTAACTCGAAATTCCAGCAATATTTTGAGTGTGCATGCAGTTCGTCTGCCAACGTTAAAAAAAAAGGCAGGTGCACCTGGTATTTCATATGCGAAGAGGAACGTCGCGTTACGACGGAACGGATAGCCGCGTGATCGGATGGACCGAGGAAGCTCCATATTTCACATACTTATTCCCTAGGGACGTACACATGTGGAATTGCAACGACGCGACGACGATAAAAAAAAGTGCATATATTTTTTTCAATGGCGGTGTCGCGGCAGAACCCTGAAAGAGAAACGGGGGTTCAATTTACCGGAGTTTTGGGGACAAACGTGACAACAATATCTCGTTACGTTGCGCTTGGAACCTCGTTACAACGACGCTGCTTCCTTTCCGCAGCAATTTATCGGAAGCCCGTGGTTTCAATTTCAGTTTGGCACTCCTGCATTCGGCAAGATCGTGTTAAATCCATGCTCAAGATGAGATTTTATTCTGTATTTTCAGGACTGTAAGCACCAATCTCGCGTTTATTATTCTCTGAGACATCATTTTACAATTAAATAATAGCGCGTATATTTAAAAATGCAAGTTTTTGAAAAAGGAAACAGTTTATGTGCCACTTAAATTATTATTGTTTTAAAATCTTTATAAAACGTTTTTAGAATTTATTATTATTAAAAAAAGCGAAATAGAAAATACAGTTGATTATACAATAACTTGAAGTTTATTTATATGTATATCAGATTTTAGATTATTTTAGATTTAGACTTTAAATACCTATACATATGAGAAAACGTTAAATATTTTAGAAAATATTTAAGATTTAAGATATTATCTGTGTGGAAAAAAACTTAGTTTTTTAAATTACATATATATATTTTTTTTGCATTTTTGAAAATAAAACATTTGCTAGAAATTTTAATATTTTCAAATTAGCAAAAGTTTGCACTAAAGTGTTGAAGATATTGTTAAATATACGTTACCAAATTTCCTTGCTTCTCACAATACGTTTTTTTTTCAGCAAACAAAGGTTGTCTTTTTTGAAAGGAAAGTCCGCTTTCAGAGTTACGAACAATGTGTTACACCGAGGATCATATTTTATCGCAAAGAAATTTCAAACACCAAATTCATAAATCATGATGCGGAGGCGTTAAAAAAAAATCAGTTGTCCAGCTTCTTAAGTTGCGGGAATTTTGAAAGTATTGACATTGCAATTCCCAGCATGCGTCGTTCCATCACATGTCACTTACCATCCTTCGTCCTCGAAAGTCGCGTATCCGACTCACGCGAGTCGGCGACTGATATCTTTTAGACATTAAAGTGGAAGAGTACATCATGGAAAATTCAAGAACTTTTGCATCAAGCCGTTATTGATCGGGGAATTTTCGACAATTTGCAACGTGATCCATCTGTCCACTTACCCGTAACGCAAACACGCGAGAATATTACAAGATCGCGTGTAAAAAAAGAAGCAGTTAATATCAAAGTGTCAAGCATGATTTATTTTTCTTTTTAATAAGTAATGGAGCGCATCGTGTATTTGAATTGTCCGCGAGTTCCGTAAAGTGTCTGAAAGATAAATAAGCTTGTATAAACGATCTGGATAATAGAAGATAGAAAGATTAAAGAACGCGGATAACAATTCGTCTTATGACACTTATTTACTACAAAAGCTCTCGCGAAGTATAAATCATTGTCCATTTTATATGTTTCCAACCATTTTCGTTCTTCAGCTAACGTCATATCGATGGAAAACCGTACTTTTAAATCGTCACGCTATCGCAGCACACCAAGCTCGCGCACGTACGCGCGAATATACAATCTGTATTTCTGTTAAAAGACCGCGAAAACGGCAAACGTATAATCCCGACAAGATCGCATTAATCATCAAGCCAACAACACCCCGCGAGATTTCCGCGAAAGAAGACGGCTGCCGTCTCGCAATTCGCGGAATAAGATCGCGCGAATTTCCTTAAATTATCATCGACAGCGGCACGCCACAACGCGTTTTATGATGGATGAAATACGGCCGAGCGAATAGCCGAATACTCTCGAAGGATGGGTAGGGAATCGAAGAGCATCTCGATGGAGTCGTAAAAGGAAAAGTCCGTACAAAGGTGTGTGCGTGAACGATATACGCACGGCGGGGCGTAAGACCGTTGGTGTCCGATAATGTTATCGCGACATTCGTCGCGTGTATTTTACGGCGTGTTTCGCGTGGCTCGATCGCACCCGCGTGATAACTCCGGTAAGCTCATTGAAAACTTTACGACGGACAATTTCTCGCAATCTCGCGTGACTACGACTCTCGGATACGTCGTGCGCGGGTCACGATACAATCGGCTACGCCCACGAATTTACAAATACTTCGGTTGATCAACGCTGACAAAAGGTGCATCGAGTGATAACGTGAAACTGGTGACGAAGTCGTACACTTGTGCGAATGAGGCTTTTCTTTTTGCACAACGTAATAAATTTAAACGTAATAAATGTTGAAATTAAGATTTAATTATCTATTTTTTGAGACAGCATAAAGGTCTTTATGCTTTAGTTTTGTTCGATATGTAAATTTAATTTTATAGCATGGGCTCGATATTTCTGCTTCAGTTTTGCGTAAGTAAATTTCGCACATCGGATGCTCGTTTGTAGACACGGTCTTCAAATGTCGGATCAATGTCAGTGATATAATCAGAATTTCAGATATACGAATTACTTTATTATTATTGTATACTTGATAAATATGCTCAATACAATCATATTAGTTTTCGATATTAAAATGATCAAACAGCGGTATTAAGGAGAGAGACCACGGTGAATTATTCAGAGCCGGACGGTTTGTTTTTGATATTAAATATGCAGCGGGAATAACGGCTGGATATCGTATTATGCAATGCGCGAGGAAACGATACTTGGCAGGTAACCTATGGAGGTAACCTCGAGCATCAAAGTCAACCCAGTCACGAGCAACTTTGCGGGCAACTTCGCTAATAACTTATGCGTGCGGTGCGAAAACAAAGCAACACGTGTCGCGCCTGGCCGAGCTTGCAAAATTCAAGCGAGAGCCATTTACCAGAAAAACATTTAAAGGCTTTGAAAGAGCCCCATCATTGTTGTGTCACGCTATTGAAATGGAGTATATCAATAGAGACATACGTAATATTAACATAATAATTCGTAGATCTTCAATTTACATGTCTTTTCGTTTTATTCGATACGACGTAACGAAAATGTGACATGATGATAGTGCTTTATCACAATATTGTTTTAGTTGTAGCTCGATATTAGGGCGTTTTCAAGGTTCACTGAAAATACATATAAATGACGCATAACGAAGGCGCGTTCTCTTGATCGGAAGAAAATTCTCTCCGAACAACTCGGCGCGAATCGAACCCGAGGCTGTGTTAGCGACTGAAGTAAAGAGGGAAAGAGGATTGAATTTCGCTCCCGCCTCGAAAGGGTGGTTTCGAGGTCGAGGGCTGTCGACCGACCCCAGCCGATCAATATAGCTACAGGTGTCCGAAAGTACCAGTACTAGTCGACTTTTATTCTTGAAAAAAGATGTCAGTGATGTTGTAAGCGTTTGCATTTTGCTTGAAACATTTTGCTAAACTCCCTTATAAATGTAATCCAATTACATGATTAATAAATCAGAAATTAATAATAATTATACATATATAAACGATTATAATTATAGATTTTAATTATAGATTATTTAATCGATCTGGAATCTTTTTCTTAAAATATCAAGAAATTAATATTTTTAAATTAATGTTATACAAATTTTATAAACGACTGATAGTGTTTTGCGAATTAATTTTTTGGGATCTAATTAAATGAGATAAAAAGTTAATAGGTATATTTAATTAAGTATGAGAATTATTTTTCTAAAATCTTACAATTAGTATCTTGTCAAAAAAAAATCAAGAGAGCACAATTATTAATGCAATATTATCAATATAAGTTATTTGAGTTATGTCATTCTTTTCAGCCAACAATAATGAAAGTAGAAGGGAGCCAATGAATTTTAGGTCTGCATGCTTATGGATCGTTCTAGCTACAGGTGTTCGAAATTGCGAGCACGCAAACTCATTCTATATTACGTACATTTCGTTTACTCATTTTGTACAGGCTTGTATGAAGATGATAAATTCTGAGTCGCGACAGCAAAAAGAGCTAATAAAAGTTCATTTTCGATATCGACCGATTTGTGTCACGTTAAAATTTTAGATAATTTATTCCAGTAATGCTTCAAAAATTCATCCTTTTTTCTTACTATTAAGTAGAACATTTTATCAAAAACAACAATTAACTTGATTAATCAGATAATTATGGACTTACAGTTATGTTTGAAAATTATACGTAAAAGTATATAGAAGAAGCCATAAAATCAAATATCGGTGCGGCGCACTGTCTGTTGCATATAAAAATTCTGAAGCGCTTAATTTCTGTCTGAACATTTGCAATTTTTTTCTTACACGTTTTATCAGCTCTCATTATTCTTAACATGAACACTGATTTAATGTCTTTACTAATTTTAATGACTTTTACCTTCGGTTTGGCTTCAAATAAATGGAAAATTATATGCCTACGAGGACCATTAGAGAAGACAATTAGGACTGGGAGATGATAGTCTCATATTTTTATCTTTCAATGATCCGGGAAGGAGGGTTCCTCTTTCATCCTCGTGCTCTTTTATCCTAGAAAGCAGTTTGAAAAAAAAAAAAAACGTATCGTCTTACCAAACAACTTACGCGCCCTGGGCGCGACTTCTTCCCACCTTTGAGATATTTTTCTCGGAAAAATGCAATAAACATGAACTCTTCTTCTATCGAACATGCTCGATAGAACTTCTTATATGCGCGTGACATTTGCCTACTTGGATACTCAACTGACTTAAAAGATATAAAACTGGTGTTATTTGTAGTTCGAATATGAGTGATGTCATTCAACGCTTTTTTAGCTCTTTGTGTTGATACATCTTTCTTATTATCTCTCTCAAGTTTTAAACTGATGATATATTGTAATGTCTGCATTTACACCTTTAATTCGAATAAACTGCTGCTTAAAGAATTTACGGGATAAATTCACGTGAAAGTGCCTTATCTACTCGCAAGTATTTTAGAAGAGACTCTCTTGGCGGTAGTTCGTTGAAAAGTTTTCTTTGGCCGTTCTTCCGCTCTTCGCGTGTGATTTAGGAGTGCTAATAGTCACATAAATATCATTTTCTAAGTTGACGGCCGGACGAAGGAGGAAAGGAATAGATAACGTTCTCTAAACGAACCGCCGCGCCACGCCGCGCGCCGCGCGCGAGCGAGATTTAGGTCGATCATTCTCTCTTTACTCGACAATCAAATGGCGACATAAATGTGCCCAATTTACAATTGAACGTGCAATCGCACGTTTCATTGTAATTGATCAACGATACGTCGATAATGACTTAATGACACATCAATATATTTTCGGAGATGGGGCTCGTCGTCTGTGCGTATCGATCGACGCTCCGAGGGGAATAAGTAATCATGCGCCTTGAAATGCGAAACTGGGGCACTCGTCACGGCCTTGTTGCATCCTGCGAAACAATGGTGTTGACAATAATGCACCGTCCACGTTAAAGCAAATCCAATATACACGCTAAAATAGTTCCAATAATCGTAAGATTGTTATTATCCACAGAAGCTGAAAATATATAATAATACGTATAACATAATGATATTAATTCTTGCAGTGTAATTCGACTTGGAATATTACACTTTAATAATAAAATATAATAATACTTCGGCGGAAAAATAATTGAAGATATTTTGATCTATTCTTGCTTCTAAATTTATTTTCCATTATTATGTTATAATATTAACAAAAATTGGTATAAATATATTGTGTAATTGATATAAATGTATCGCGTGTGTATTGTCCAGGCAATTTTAAATTTAATTTGGTTAATATATATTAAGATCCAATTTGAATAAAAATATGTAGCTTACTTATTACTATGACTCATAAGTTTATCATTCTTTGCTTGCCAAAAAATATTTTTTAGCGCAAAATATATTACTGTTGAACTACAATAAATCGAAAATCATAGAAAATTATAGAAATAAATAATGATTTTAACTCGTTAGTTTTAATTAAAAAATTTTAATTAAAAAATAAAAATGGTTCAAAATATATATATGGAGAGGTAAAAACCACAGTGGTGTAAGTCACATTTTTTTTAAATATTTCTTCGTGTGCATAGATGCAATCTGTACAATATATAAATTGCATCTAGAGTAAACTCGGGTAAGATGGCCATAGTTTTTTAAAATGCAATAAACATACATTTATTTTTGTTATATTTTAACAGTGTTTGGTATATTCCTTCACTGAAGCTTAAAGTACGTAAAACTATCAAAATTAAGAAGAAAACACTTAACATAAATTTTATATTATCAAAGTATTACAACGTATGCATTGGCCATCTTATCTGACTTTTAAGAAAAAGATGGCCATAGCAGAAAAGATAACCATAATATTTTTAAATAAATAGTGAAAAATAGAAATACAAATTATAGGTCAAATTACAATTTACATATAGCTTAATTATGTGTGTAACGTTGATTACGGCAGCTTAACTATAATTTATTTAATGTTATAGCAGCTTTTAGCGGACACATGAAAAACTTTGCAGGCAGTCGAAAGTAAAAATATGATATAATATTCACAATATTGTTATTTCGAATAGTGTACGCACATAAACTACTGTAAATATTGATTATCTTTGAGAATGACTACAAAAATGCACTGTTTAGCCATTATTGGAGAAATTACAGCCATGGGCCATCTTTTCCGTATGGCCATCATACCCGAGTTTACCCTATGCAGACGAGAAAACATTTTAAAAAATTTGACTTACACCACTGTGGTTTTACCCTTCCACATATATCTATTTCGCGCCGAGATCATATTATGTAGATAAATTAAGTAATGTAAAAGATGTTAAAAAATAATTATATTAACAGTTAATTGAAATAATAACAAACATAAAAATGTGTGAAATACTGCGGAGATACAATCTGTAAAATATACGACAATTCGCGATGGACACGAACATGTTTAATTAAAGTTACACGCATAACAAAAACTTCGATAAAAATGGCTATTAATAAAAATTTCAATAAAACGTTTGTTCCGTTGCATGTTCTGATTTTACACAATTATCGATATATCGCACTCTTATTTCTAACAAGTTATCAAGACTATTGTTTAATCTTTTTTTAAGCACTTCGTTCAATACTCATGAGAAGCGTGAGCCAACCACAGCCACTTGTTTCTTCTCGTTTCATTTGCTATCCGTTTTAATGCCACTCGCAATAAACGCTCGGTGTCGCGGTAATTGCATTTTTATTCGATTTAATCCTGGCTTCTGACGCGTAATTGACGTTCTTAGAACCGACTCGTGGCGGACAACGGAGCGAGATCGGATGCGCGGAGGAAAGCGAGAGAAGAAACGCGTGATCGCGCGTATGTCCCGGATCGGGAAACTGGGTCAACCGATGACCTTCTTGCGGTAAATAACCAGGACGATGCACACCCAGCACGGAAATTACCTGTGGTAATTTTCAGGGGTGGCTTGACGAACGACAAGTGCGAACTCACAAAATCATAATTTCTGCGAATTTAATAAAAAACCTGCGAGTGAAGTTAAATACACGAGAATGCGCAGCATAAAATAATAATTTAAACTAGTCGAATACTATAAATTAAAAAGAATATAATTTCGCTTTAGAATATACTAACCATAATAAGCTTTTAATTGTTAATAATGAAGTAAAAGAAATGTTGGTACATTTTTTAAAAGACAATTATATTTAAATAAGAAGAGAAAGAGAGACGACTTATTTTATTCAATTTGTTTACAGTATTATTTTTACTGTTTAATTTTGATAGTACTGTGTTTTTAAAAAGTCATTTAAAAGAAGCATTTTTAAAAACAGGTCAAATTATTGGCCCCTAAAATTTTAAATGTTTAAATTATTTTATACGGATAGTCATATTAAATTATATTAATAATAATTCAACGTATTACGCTATGATGTCACGAACGTTTTTATTAATTCGAATATGACGGTTTATATTTATAACGTTATGGCGCGACGCGAGTTACATGATCCCACCGGACACCATCAAATACCGGAGATCGCGACTTGCGATGCCGCACGGTAATTTACATAAAATTAATTCGGGAATATCATGGATCAGCACGATGGTAATAGTGCCAACCGACGCCAGAGCTCGCTGGAGCGTTTCCCACTATCTCATAAATTTACCACCTACAGTAAGCTGGGGAAGTCTACGAGTTTAAGATATTATTCGGCGGGACAAAGATTTGCCCGACAATACGTTTTATGACGACGAATGATAAATTGCGGCTGTTAAGACCATAAATCTTATATAAATTAGACTGATCCTTTAATCTCAATGATATTTATATGAATGTAAAATTTATGTGTAAAATAATCATTAATAACAGTTTAAATAATCGTAGCACAGCCATGGTTTTATCGTTAACGGCGTCCCGGAACAAGGAACAAGTCTTCTCTTTTCAGCACGATATAACCGTGGCAACGATTTCTTTTCTCGCTTTTTTAATCATACGCTGTCTGAACGCAAATAATCGTTGTGATTTCGCTTTTCAATGCAGCGATTCTTTTCAGAATCAACATGCGATTGCGCAATCCGAAAAAGTCGAGTTCCGCTCGACATAATCTCAGCGACAAGAATGCAGACGGTACATGACAGACATTTTTTAATTATCTCAAACGTGGCTGTGTGAATTATTTATCTTACACAAGGTTTTACAGAAAGTTATACAAAAATGGCAAATAATTAAAGCTGACGCGAATTAATTAGGTAAATTTTTAGAGAGGATATTGAATTGAATTACGCGTAAACTTTGCTACATTAATATTAATAACATATGAATAATTCTGTCTTTTTTTTTGTTTGTAAATTTGATTTTAGTATATTAAATTTATCGAGTAGGTATATCGCAACGGAGTACTTTATGCTAATCCGAAATTTCAACGATACTTAATTCAACGAGCGTCCATAAAGTAGTATTTATTACGTCATTCAGTTTTGCGCTTCTAGCTATAATCCGATTAAAACGTAATCAATTTCGCGCACCAAGAACGAGGTATTCGCGACGATCGGAAAAAATGCGCACGACGGACTCGGTATGAGAGGGAATTGGCTTCAGCGGCAAAAAGCCGAAATTCAATGAAATCGGAGAACAAAAGCCAAATCTGTTCAACATGCAAATTTAGTATAATACAAAGCATAAACGCCTAATAGCTTGTTAAAGAGACGTGCTGCGTATGTCACTCGCCTGCGATATGAATTGTATAGATGTAAATTCGAGATTTACCTATTCATGGCACTCATTCGCTCTTCGGTTTACGAGAAACGTTAATTTAAGCTACGATGGCGACCTCATTATAAACTGCAAGCGCACGCGATTACGATTTGTCTCGCACATCTATCAGATTCCTTTGAGCAACTTATCTTAAAAAAGTTAAATTACTCCGCGACACGGCAACCGGTTACAATCTCGAAAGAGGATTGCGAACGCTGGGTCATTAATTATGTACTTTATCTGCATTGGTCTTTCGTCAAGATGTAAATTACATCCTCCGTATAATATGAAAAGAAATAGGAAACTTATATTTTGTATTAGACTTTATAAATTTTTTTTAACCGGGCAATTCTCGTATATTCATGAATTCCGACGAGAAAAAGTTGCAGAACCTGGTAAAACGCAATAGCAGTTCATACACACACGCATGTACAAAGATATTAGATTAGACTTGCAAATCTCTTAATTTAATACAGAACGTTCAAAAGTATAAAAAATATCGTTGTTCTGCAAAAAAAATCTTAAATATATTATTTCTATTATTTATTTCTCTGAAAAATTGCTTTGTTTTAAAATTAAATTTGCCACTATATTTCCACTGTATTTTCTCCAGTGTAAGCATATCAAATAATAGTCGTATTGCATCATCAATCATACGTGATACTTGGTCGGATGGTATACTACACAGTTTCTCTCGCTGAACATTTATTATTTATTAATCTTCATTAGCGGATATAAAGCGCCGCGCAATACAAAGCAATTACACTGTATGAAACGCGAGCGCGTAATAAACAACGATGGTACAAAAATCGATGCGAGGGCACTTGCTATTTGCCGAATAGGTATCGCTGCGAACGAATATTCGCTGCTGTAAAAGAGGATCTACTGTTTTTTTTTTTCATTCGCCAACGGTACGTGCGATATCTCGCTTTTCAAGTAGCGTTTCGAGTATTAAAAAGCGCGTATAAACCAATTATGAAATCATGATTGCGCCAATTGTTAGGGAAAGAACGCGACAAAAGTTCGATCAGCACAGAAATCTATCGTTTAGCCTTTAGAACATTGGTTCTTGCTATTATTAAAACTCTTGTAGCATTCTCGTCTTTTCCTAAAAATTGATCGCCTTTTAAAATAATTAATAAAAATTGTAAACACTATAAGGAGTATATTGAAAAATTAGAGAACGCGTGGCGCTACCTAAAAAGATTTTGATAGGTAGAACGAAATGTGCAATAATAAACAAGTTAACTATCACAATTGCAATTTTCGCACAGTGAATGTAAGGAAGTAGTTACGGGGTAGTTTCGCAAACGAGACCGCGTATAATACTTTGGAATTAACTCTTTGACTGCGCTGTTTGGATTATAGTGACGTTATACGCGTGGTACCGTATCCGTTTTATGCACGAATAAAACCGCACAATCCGAGCGTAAGCCGGAACGTGGCAGCTCGATGACATATACGATAAAAAGGGAATTTCGAGACGTGCAGTTGACACACTTTCTTTGTAGGATAATCGCTGAAGCGTTCCGAGGATAGGCATATGCAAATCGATACACGTATCTCTTCATCCGGCATACATGAACTTTTGAAATGTATACAAATCTGTCTCATTTGATAAGGGCGAATCGAAATATCGTAAAACATTCATTTTCAACAAGTTCGTAAACCGTTTTCGAGTAAGATCACTTACCTATATTAGAAATTAAATGTATAAATCAGGAAAAATCCAAAGTTATGAAATTTTTAATTAACTTCAGTTCACAAGCTTAAAGTGTTTTAAACTTTAAAAGCTTCGGAGATTTAACAAATGGCGTGAAGCTCGATTTGCCTCGAAATTAAAATTTATTTGAAATCAAAATGATTTTCAGGATGAGTTTATGAAATTTTTTCAACGTCCCGATCCAAACTCGAACACATATTTTTGATTGTTTTTAACACAAAACATTTTCTTATCCAGAAAATGCGTTAGGGAAACCTCGCACAATAATTAAATCTACGTAAAGGGAAAAGATAACATAACATGGCCGCCATCGCGTTATCGTCCACTCACAGAGGGAATCATATATGTATGGTGCAAACTTTATTACCACAACATTATTACACCTAAAATTCCTTGTTATCCCTCGCAACGTTAATTAACTTCCACACGCAATCAAAACTGATACTTCGCTCAAAAGGATAGCAATATAACCATGCGCGGCATATTATCAACCTATGAAGATCCGAGAAGACCGGAGATGCTTGAATTTTTCATGTGTTCGTCTATCGCAAGAGAGATAGTGCGGGCGGAGGAACAAAAGGATACAAGGACTGAGGCGGTCGTGTGTGGTTTATTAAGGGTAAGACGAGCTGTGCGAGCAGCACGCGCCGCGGCGCCGCCCCCGCCGTCCCTCGCAATATCCATCGCGATGCTTTCAGAAGAATTGCGTGAGACAATGCTTCTTTGGAGCGATCGCGAGTCTAGAGGGAGAAAAAAAAGAAGAATGGACGGGGAAAGCGTAGTGCGCATTTAGGCAATACCGAGTGTTATCTTTCTTTAGGTATATGTGCCAGAGCACGACCGCGCGCGGATGTTCGTCGACAAGGAACAAACGAAATTGAATAGCGAACGCGAGAAGGCGAAACCGAGCGTCACGTGTGTCAGCTTTTGACGTTGACGCAAGTCAAATTAATCCGCGTAGCTCTATAAGCGTCGTGTCTTTTGACAAAACCAATTACGCGTGTCTTTCAGCGTCTCGTGCTGTTGCGTGTGCCAACTGATCGAATATAAGTACCTACAGTTTAATTTCTCAGCTACACTCGGAAAGGAGTTTTACTTGAAAGGAATTTCGTCAAATTTATTGAATTTTGCGATACTGCGGTTAGTTTATACATAGCTGAGAACACGTATTTGGAATACATCTCATTGTGTGTGTGTGTGTGTGTGTGTGTGTGTGTGTAATTTGATTTGTAGCGTACATAAAACGTGCCCGCTCGAAATTGACGGATGCTCTAGGCAGTTATGCTACTTGCGATCGGGATCCGTGGGCGGAATAAATTTTCTTATTGATCGTATTGCATTTATTGCTTTTAAAGAACAAATATGTGAAACCGAGATGTGCGGATTGCTAATGATATTTTGGAACAAAATAAGACTTACATAGCGTTCTCTCTCTGTAATTTTCTTAATTCTTTTATTTATCTTTTTGTTTTTATGTGAGTTGACTGAGAATTCTGTAAAAAATTTTTAAATTATGGATCTAAAAAATATTCGTCCATGCTTTGATATATTTTAAAATACGGCGCGCTTAAAAATATATTTAAATAAAATACATTTATATAAAATACATTATAATAACTATACAGTTGGAATATACTATACTATGTACAAAATCTGTAAAACATGATTTAGGAGACAGTTCTAAAATTATATGTAAACTTCATTAGTTTACTCCAACTCTTTGAAATTCAGAATTGAGATATTGCCGTGTATCTCTAAAACATGTTAACTAAACAAGTTACACAGCAAGTTAAACAAAATCAAAGTCAAAGCCAGTCGTGTTGCGTTCGTTTGCATCGAATCTTTCTCGAAAGCGATGCACTTGGATGGAAATTGCTTGTATTTTTAACGGTGACACCCAACCTTGACCTTCTTCCATTCAAAGGGCCTTGAAAAACGAAATCCGAGGTGAGATTCATAACGGTGTTTGACCCACTTTGTTTCACATAAATCGGTACTATTCTTCTTGCTTCTTCAAAATATGCTTGAGTATCATTGTTGTTGCGGCTCAACTTTCAAGGCAACTCAATCGTTGTGCCACACGAGTCGTTAAGTTTCCAAAATCGCAGACGTTTTTCCGTGAGATAATATATGGAAGGAAATGGAAGCGAGAGAATAGCTATAACTAACAGTTTTTTACAATAAAAATTTATTTCTAAGCAAAAAAAGTTAATACCATTTTTTTTCTTATTTGTATTCCACTTTGTACAAGCAATTGAACTTAATATTTGGCTTTAAAACCTATTGGATGTAGTAGAGACGTTGGCAAGTAACTCGGAATTTTTTTGGACTTTTTGAAAGCCTAGAACATAAAAAATAACATAGGATGGACTAAAAGCCCACTCAGTGTTTGCTGACGGTGTTAGTAAAAAAAATGATTGCTGACGGAGAGTTAAATGTTCACTGAGAAAAAATCCAGGTTTAAATGATTGGACAATCGTTCGAAAATTAACAAACGGGTAGTCCGATAACTTTCAATCGAAATTATAAAAAGCCGATCAGGGCCAAAATAATGTCCGATTAATGATATCTAATTAATATCAATGATATCTGGATATCATTGACCGGACATTTATTTTGGCCTTGATCGGCTTTTTAAAATTCCGATTGAAAGTTATCGAATTACTCGTTTGTTAATTTTCGAACGATTGCCCGATTACTTATTTTTCTCAATGTTCCAATTTTTCTCTCGTCCACTTTGAAAAATCCGTTATTTCCGTTATTTCTCGTTTGATATCCACGCGACATCCGAGCGAAGTTAACATTTTTATGCCTGAACACAATCATGCAACCCCGTCCAATTTTCAAAAGTTACAGGGAAAAATTTCAAGTTCTGCGAGAGTTCAATATTTTCACTGCGCGGAGCAATTCGCAGATTCGCAGAGTTTCGAGATATTCGATAACTCGTGCGCGCGCGAACGCGCGACCGTAAATAAGAAAGCTTGCGCCCATTCGGAATAAGTCCTGTGTGTGTCGACACTTCGTTTCCGGGCGGTAACAGCGCCCGACGGGAATCTGAAAAGTGACGGGAAATATTTCGACGATCTTTTATATTCCCCCGCGCTGACGTAAAAGCGCCGCCGCCACTCGGACTGGCTTTTTGGGTCGATGAGAAAATTCCATAAGGCCCGCGTGAAGTTGCGCGTGCAATCTCCCGGGAGATATGCGGCTGCGGCGAGAGAGCGCGAAGCCTCGCGGGTTTGAATCGCGATCCGGAAGCCAATTTGCGAAATGAGAAAAGGCGCCGCGCGCCGCGGAAACATTACCTTTGTGAGGATACCACGCGCCGGTTTCATTGGCATCTCGCCAACGGCTGCGCTCTGTGTGTGTTACGTCGAATTTATTGGTTCTCGATTGGCTGTGTGATGGCCACGTTAACATCGCTTATTGAAGCCGCGCTATTGACTTACCAATAACGAAACCGCTGCCGCTTCAAAAATTCGGTCACGATGACTACGCGACTTTCACTCTAACATATAGCTCCGTTGAGAGCAACTGCTCCCATTTTAATCAATAATACTTCGCTCGAAATTGAAAGTACCTATAAAATATAATTCCAATTGACAATACTAGATATTACTGTCTACCAAAATATGTCATGTCAATGATTTCCTCGTATGTATTTCATAATTTATTTTATATATACATTTGTTAACATTATTATTTTTACGGTCGTGTATGGATGAGCGAATGTAAAATTTGAAATATTACAAACACGAATTAAACGCGCGAGAAAAAGGTTCTAGTTCTCTCTCGTCGCAAACACAGATTCGTTCGACCTCAACCGTTATTCAACAATCGCGAAATGCGGTTTCGTTGATTTTTTTTCATAATTCACCGACGCGATCATTTTCACACGGCGCGTGGTAACTGACGTTTTAATTAAACTTGCGGAAACGTCATTTTTTGATGGAAATTTAGCGTTAATAAAATTTCGCGTGCGTTTGCAGTTGTAATATTTATAGCTAGTAATATTCAATTTGCCTAAATTGATCATCTAAAATTATTTGAATTAAAACAGAAGAATTTTCGAACAAAAAACTTCTCGGATGTCGCTTTATTAAGCGAACCGGATCCCTGAAAGATGCAAGTCATTATCTGTCACAGGAGTCTATCCGTAGGAATCTTCCCGAGCCATATTGGAATTGATATTGTGTTATCGACGTGCATTTCCCCGACTACTCAGATTTGCTTCATTTGCCGTTAAATTCTCGGAGGAGAACAACCGATCGGGGAAAGTAAAGAGCGCGGAATCGTTATTGTATAAACGAGAGACAATGGATTAAGATAATACCGTCATCGCTATAATATCTCGGCGTCACGTATAAGTTAGATAACACTCTTCGTATTCAGGCCGTAAGTTCACACAGGATCACGTAAAGAAGTTCCGCTTCTTATGTCGTCACAATAAGGACAATAAGCGTCATAATAGGATGGCGCAGGAAACAAGAAAAGTTTCATAGAGCTGTAGAACGCTCTACGTGTGTAAGCTCCAAGTGTGCAAGCTCTAAGCTCTTTAAGGTCATGTGTCTAAAAAAAACAATCAATATATAAGCAAATATAATTATATATACGTAAGTAAAATGTGACGATATCCCCGATTTAATATTGAAATATAATTTCTCATGGAATATTTAAAATAATTATTTCTACAATAAATTATTCTGTGCGCGTTTTCGAAATATACGACGAGAACCGTGATAAAATAAACTTTCTTTACATTCGACGATATAACAAATTGTAATTAAGTACGCATATTTAAGCGATAAAACGTGTATTTGTTATATTAATACAAAATGTATGCGATATTTAACACGTTGTTTAATGCAAAACTACCTGCAAATCCTTTCGAACGGCGTTAACCCTCGTGTCCGCGCTAATTGCACAAACCGCCGCGCGGTTCATGCAATTATAATCACGAAGCGTCGCAACTACTGTCTTAATAGACCTAACGTTATAGTCGCAACTACTGTCTTGTTAGACCTAACGTCGGATTTGAGTGCGCCAACCTGTTACTCAAATGCGCTTAAAGACTCCCAATTTACGGGAAGATTAACGGTTTGGATCGAGCGAACTCGATCGCACGTCGTTAAGAAAGACATAAAATACGCAGCGCGACGCAGATGGAGCGGCGTGATCCCGGCTGCGAGAAGGACGACTATAGGAGTAGCTCAGGGCTCTCCGAGCTCGACCCTGCCCTCGCCTGTTACGCGTGTAACTTAATTACGTATCGTATATACTCGCGCTCAACGGAGACTGACACGAAACAAATCTCCGCTCTAATCTGCGACCGAGGCAACCTGTTACTTAGGCACGGAAACTCGCCAACTTATAACAAGTTGGCGCGGCCCCGAGACCGACCGCGGAAACCGCCAAGCGTCATCCGTCGCTTGTCATCGATCACCTAATTAACCGTCCCGGAAAGTAAACGGCTGCATTTCGCAGCAAATCGATCGTTATCGGATATTGACGTCTACGAGGCGCAAAATTGCGATTTACTGCCGTCAACCTGTTACTTAGTCACGGTTAATAATTAGAATAATTAGAATAACATTTGAAATTTGATTGAAAAAGCACATTTATGATCGCAGAATTTATCCTTTTTAATTTTATCCATCTTAAATTCTGTATTTTGCAAAATGAAAATTACAAAACTACGGAAAGTTATTTAAAGATCTACTTAAAGATCTATTGACTTCCTCGGTTCCTTGTTCTTTCATGACAAATAAATTTTATGCATAAGGATGAAAAAGAACGAGAATAAATTATGATAATATTATAGATAAAGTGATTTTTATATATTATAATGCGCTGCACGTAGGACTTAAATGCATTATTTTCTCATTTCGAAATATGTTATAAGCCGCATAAAATTTACAAAATGGCCGTCAGGGTTGAAAATATATTTTAGACAAGCAAAATGATCGGGCTTCTTGCTCGTAATTATTTTTTTTTTATGAGCGACCGAGCGTCATTATCGATGCTCTCGAACATATCTTCTGGTCTGATCCTACCTAAACCTGTACTACCTATATCGTCGCAGGTTATAACGAGTTCACACCTGAATATTGATCACCGAAACTACTACGTGCCTCGCCACCTTTACACAGATTATGCACTATCTCGCGCGACCGTCACTCTCAAATCCGGTACGCATTTGTCTCCAAGATGGTTTGTAATCTATTAGCGTACATAAAAAGTGACTGGCCAAAGCATGATTTAAGCGACAGCTTGGTATTTTAGATACTTAGATGCGTGCATACGTCACGTATACCTCTCTTAGGTATAAGTACTTCCGAACATCATCGTCACCAACTGTTACTTGCCTACGTTCTTGATTCCTAAACATTTTTAGTATGTTTATATCCGCAAATTGTTCGCAAATCATCGGAAACGGAGTGATAGTAGTTAAATCGCTCTTTGCCGCGTACACGAGCATCCCCGCACAGATCGATCGCGATCGCTCGCTTCTAAAGACGTTGCTATAACACCAACCTGTTACTTGTCCAGCGGCACGAGCTTCCAAGAGGGGATGCGTGTACGATCCCTCGAGCACGCTCTTCGGCTCCCTTTCGCACGGATGCACGTGCTCTCCGGTATTGTCTTGACACAGGTAGCGGCGCCCACTTTTCCCCTCCCGATAAGACACGGCCCGACTGATGCACGCCGGAAGCGCCCGAAAGAGAGAAGAGAAGAGAGAGAAAGAGAGAGGGAAAACCGACGTATCTCGTACGAGCGGGATACCAAGCTCAGCCTGCGCGTGCAGAGAGAAAAAAAAAGAGACAAATTACCGCGACACCCCCAACAGAGCGACCGTATCGTCGGGCAGGCAGCCCGGCTTGCACTGCCCGGGTCCACCGTTTCTCCCACCGGAGAACCGCCACCACTCTGTGCCTCACCTTTCCCCCTGCTTTCCTCTCCCACTTTTCCACCTTGCTGTCAGTGTGCCGCGACAACCCTCTGCACCAGCCACGTTCTACAGCGAACGAACGCGTCCTCCCCCGAAAAAGCTCACCTCTCAACCCCACCTGACGCCACTTCGTCCGCCCCTCCTCTTCGCGCCCCCCTCGTCCTGGAGCTCGTCCTCGACGAGCAGCTCAGGGCGCAAGCTCGCGCCCCTTTACTCTCTTCGAGGGTTAGGGGCAAGAAGCTTTTGCCTCCACGACCGATGCAGGACGAAGGACGAGACGAAGACGCCGCGTATACCAGGACGAGCGTGCGTCGTCGATGCGTACGTCGATCTCGACTACTGCGTAATCACCTTTCGCATCCGGTCTTGAGGGAGATCGTACATCACGTTGATCTGACTCGGGTGGTGAATGGATATGATGTTTGCTGTCGGCTCAATGGAAAGGACGCGGGAAG
Organism: Temnothorax curvispinosus; assembly: GCF_003070985.1. Lineage (NCBI taxonomy): Eukaryota > Metazoa > Arthropoda > Insecta > Hymenoptera > Formicidae > Temnothorax > Temnothorax curvispinosus. Next base: position 159,096 of record NW_020217343.1, on the reverse strand, counting down.
AGAAGTCGACACTTTGGCACAAGAGGGATGTGAGGGGGAAAAAAAGGCAATAAAAAGGCAAATCTCTTTATATATCTATCTTTAAAAAGAAATTGTCGTCGTGGAAATTTCTAATATTTCTTGCGCTCGGATTTTCTGCTGATTACACACAAATAATTGGTTGCGAAAAATTTGGATTTAGTAGCATACATTACATGCTGATATGTGATAGATATATGTCTTTCTTGAATAACAAATGTTTTTTCAACGTTTTGTCACACAGTTGTCAATTGTATTTCTAATTGATGTCTCTTATTAATATAGACTCTTATTAATATTTCACAATTAAAATTCGACTTATCTCAACGAATATGTTTCGCGTACTTGCGTATCGCGCGATTTCAAGCGATTAACCATACGCAGGTGCTCGCTGAGGGATGAGTGAGAAATAGGTGGAGGATATAAATCTGCGTTATCACTTAATCCGAGGATCGGGAATATTAAATGATATCGAGTTGCAGCAGAATACGTAAATAGATGCGACATGCATACGTAAAAGCGCTGAAACAAATCGACGTACGAAATCGTGCAATTTTGACAGCGTTGCTCGTCGGTGCGCTGCGCGCGCTGGAATCATACGCAATATTACTGCCGGGGCTGCATATACAAGTCGCGTACCTCTGAATAAACAACGTAGCTTCGTCGTCGATATGTTTAATCGGAAATGCTGGAAATTGAGTTGCATCGCTGAATCTTAACTTCGTTTCGCGATTAATTGCGACATGTCGTATATACGCATGTTATGTCATTCGAAACGGGAAAGCGTAATGCTCTTAAAGCATTACTCGTAAATATCTCTTCAAGACGTAATTCTATATCGAGATAAATCCGTTGCTTCGCAACGCGGTCGTACGAGGAAACTGCACACGCTGGAGAACAAAGATAAACGTATCGTCTAAGGAACCTCGTGTGTCAGACCGATTAGCCGATCGAGAGCAAGCGGCTTCGCCGCTGAAAAATCCAAGTTTGCGAAAACTGTGTGCAGTGAGGCTCTCCTCTGAGTATTTTTCACTGAAACGTCCTAATAACTTTAGTATACATAACAAGATACATAAAAAAATGCAATTCTTTAAAATTCTTTTGAGAATCAGAAACTTTGAACTACCGCTTTGATATTTTCGCAAGGGACAAATTCGACTCGAAATTGACTTTGAATATATCAAGGAATTCCGTCTCCGGGGGTGAAACCTAAGGTATTTCCCTATATATATATGCTTCACGACACCCTCATTAGCCACGTGAATACCGCAGGAGGAGAGCCTGCGGAGTGGATCCTGACAAGACGTCACACGAGCGTCACTATCTGATCGATTTCGTGCGCGCGGAGAGGAAGTTTCCTGTGGCTCAGGTCGGGCTCGTGCCTCCCTAGTGTTCCTGCCCTCCCTCCCCTTTCCGTTAACCTGCAGCCCCTTTCGTTCCTTCCTTCGTCGCGGACTGTCCGAAGGGGGTGCGACGTGGATATCTCGCGATGCGCAGGCGACGAACAGCGCGCGCGTTTCGGGACACTTCGGTTATTATACGTCGAGGGTGTCGGAATAGAGTACCGGCACAATCGAGGGCGCGAGGGAGGGTGGATGAAACAGGGAAGAAGGACGATGCTTCGGCGTGTCGAACAGCGCGGAAAGTTATGGAGATCCAGGTGAGGTTGGAAAAGCATCTCGCGATAAAACTAGATTTCTGACGACGACGCTTGTTACCTATTTGGAACGGAAGGGTGTGAGGGAGAGAGTGTACACCCTACTGCTCTTCGTACTGATACATAATGATATATTTTTATTCCCGGTTTTTTTCCCCGCATTTTTAGAGCGATTTCAAGCAGATTTATTTTATTTGATAAAGTGGAATTTTTAGTATGTTAAATTTTAACAAATTTACGACACGTGTGTCTATGAACATATTGTGAAAAACATTTAATACTGTATTCTTTGCGATATTAAGTATAAATTGTGTGTACAAGCAACTTTGCTTCTTCGAGTCTTTCAAAATATTAGATTAAAGTTCGAAACGTTGGAAGATAGAGAGTGTTAACGATCTTACTTTTGCCTCCATGAATCTTGTGAGAAGATGTTCCACTGAGTTTCTGGGTATCCGCCAACTTGGATATCTATATTTGTCCAGTAATTGGAGAGAAATTGTGTTTTTAACAATTTACATCGACAACAAAGGAATGCCACGCCGCGTTGAGGAATCCTCTTTCATCTTTCATCTTCGGTGCAATTCGCTTAAAAGAATTCGTGCACTGTGAGTCTTGATTGTTCTTTGAATTCTGGCACCATCGTTAAGTTCTTACGATACGAGAATATCTTTGAAGATTGCAAAGTACGCGCGGCATTGCGAAATATTATTCAAGCCGCAAAACTTTGTTGGTGAACTTAGGCCCGTATTTATAATCGCGTTTCCACCGAGAGACTCGTTAAAACCAGTTTTGAGAAGTAATACAGTTCAATAGAATCTTGAGAGTTAATTCGATATTTGTGACGTCAAACTTGAGATTACATATCTGTCTTATTCTATACATTTTTACTTCTTAATTGTACAGTTAAAAATACGAACCTTAAAGCAGAAAAGTAAACATGTAGATTCATTATGAAATATAATTTGCGCTTCTCGTTCACCTTATCGCCTTGTGCTAATCTCAAAGCATTGCAGTAATGAATCGTCCGGAAAGTTTGCTGTACGGAACGTTGGTAGAAATCTTCATATATGCTATCCAAATTAATTACAATTTAAATCAGCAGCTTGAAAGGATCGAAGCTGCGCAAGAAGTTCTTATTAAATCAAAAACTTTTGAAATAAATATATAAGAACCCTACGAAACAATAAATATGCGAAATATAGGTATATTTTAAGCATCAAAGAAATATACTTTTCATTCTCTTCACATTATTTCAACTTCGCGTACCGAGACATCATAGAGATCATACCGTTCACTTTACGGAGAACATTAAACATTGTTCCCGGTATAACGTATCGCATTTTCTAGCCCCGAGAATTACAAAGGGAACCCCTTCAAACAACGGTCGCGAATTAATCCCTTGTGCGCGGAAACTTGCGCGGACCATAGAGAACAGTTTCCTATTCGGGGGTGTGTATATGCTATATGCACGGTGTTTCGCGAGCTCGTGAGCCAAAAGCGCGGAAGCGCGCTCGATGCAGCGAGCGGATCTTATAGTTGCGTCCAACTATTCGTATTATACACGAGGCACTGAGACGATTAGTGATACTCGCCATGACAATGGAACATCCGGTATTCCGCCGATCCCACCCCTTATTTGAAGTAAATTCACAGACGAACGATATGCAAACCGCGAATCGATCGCGAATCATCTGCGCGATCGTCTGGATTAATTGGAAAAAGAAAAAGGTTCGGTGAATTCCGGTTTTCCATTTCTCGCTCGCCGACTTATGGCAACAATTTTCCCGGCGCGCGAAACTTTTTCCATTAATTCGATACCCAGCGACGGCAGCACACAACTTCATCGGTCAAGAACTAGCATCACGGTTTTATCCGTCGGATTAATAGAAACCTCGATTCCAAGTCGAACTTTCAGGGTCGTACATTATGGACGATAATCGAATTGAATTCTTTGAAATTTTTCTCTTTTAACAGGGATTATAGATATCGTGTGCATTACGCGCCTCTTTTCACAACGAAAACTGCAGTAAATCACACGGTCCTTGCTGGAAAAAGAATTTTATTCGACACGTTAATGTGGGTCTTTATTTTCATAAGGAGATTGTAATAAAACACTTTTTTTTATTAACACAGTATATACGTTATTATCTCGCGGCCGATAATAATCTATTCGAAAACCGTGCGAGATTCGTGCGAGAGTGGCTTTCGAAAATTTAGCCGGAAATTCGGTCCCGCTATAATCCTTAATTCGGGCATAAAACTTGTACGCGTTTCCGTACGTAACGCGATGAATTTTCAGAAACAATGCACCCGCCGCTAACCCAGAGAGGTATAATTATTCTACTTTATTACTACGTGAATTAATTACTCTTGATTTTACGCGAGCCCAACGTCGCCGTGCAACATTTATTTCGAGCGGATATGTGAGTTGAATTTTACAATCAAATATTATTCCAACTGTCTCCGCTCAACTATTTCACTTTCATGGTTTTTTAATTATATCAATTTGCGAATGTTATCTCGTAACATCACACAGCGTGCACGTTACATGTAATTTCCACAGCATATACTTTCGAAATGTTACGCACTGAAAAAAAACTTTGATTGAATTAATTAGGACGTCTGGTGGAAAATGAACAAAAGAGATTTTTCCAATTAATGGAACCAGAATTTCTATATTAATTCAACCAGATTCTGGTAGATTCAACCAGTGTTTTCTGGTGGAAAATGAACAAACCAGATTTTTTTACAGTGCGGTATAACTATTCGTTTCTCAATCCAATAGCACTACCAATTGTAATACATAAAATTTTGCTGCGCGCAAATATTTGTAAGTACAATATTTCGCTGTTTCGTGCAATCGAATAAATTCTTTTCTTATCCCCTTTGTTTTCCCCATCGAGGCAAGTGCCTTTTCAGGATCTTGACTCGAATCTTGGACGCGTGCTGCGCAACCGAAATTTTTTTCACGTGCGAATGATTGAAGGAAATCCCGGGCAGGCGACGGCGTCCAATGAATAAACTACGCGCGGGAGCCGCCGAGAAAGAGAGAGAGCTTTTCGCTCCTAATCAGGCAATTTTGACGACACGGCAAATATCGCGGGGATAATGGGGTCGCGCGCGTTCTTACACACGGAGCTGTCACGGGGTAAAATTCAATCTTCCATATAGCCCGACGCGGTGGGGAAAAAAGAAGTATCGGAGTTGCCCTGCACATCCCACGCTCTCGCCGCGCCGTGCGACGCATTATAAATGCGGGCCCGCATCTCCAAGCTCGTGTACCCGGATGGTGCTCGCGCGATAATCCGGCCGCGGATTATCGCGGAAATTGTAGTAACTATGTGATTACACGGAGGCGGGGGCGTTTACCCGCTTCTCTGTTAAGGCGCTAATAGCGTCGCGTACTAACCGTCCGCGTCGCATACCACGTCGCAGCTTCTTCCGGCAGCTGCGAGAACACCTCGTCGTCTCGCTTCCGGCGCCTCGTATTTTCCGTCCAGGAGATGAGAAATTAAGAGAGCGGAGGACAAGGACGGCGCATCCGAGTAATGAGGAAACCCTCCCGCGCGCTCCCAACAACGTCTCCTCCCGTTGGAGTATCGTTGAATTAATTCTGCACTACGACGCTCCGCGTCCGCGAGCGATAAGAACATCTGAATCGGTCGCTTCAAAAACGTAAGTCCATTAATTTTGTAAATCCAATTAGGCAAAATTGTAACGCTCGAAGTAGCAGTCGTTGTTACTTCAAGTCGATTATTTTGAAGATATACGATTAATTTACGTCAGGAGCCTTTTGACATTTAAATCTCTTGGAAATTCACTTGGAAGTCTAAAATAATATATTCAAATGCAAGTTGCAGCATAATTTTTCACTGCTACACTCTCGAGACAGTATTGAGCTTTTTTTAAAGAAATAACTTCACCGGATTTAATAAATTTAATTTCTAATATAAATTTGATATGATTTCTTTTTATTTAAAACTCGCGATGCTTACGTCTCTCTTTTTAATACCTATGATACGATCACTGCATCAAACAATTGCAATGTACAATAAGTTGCGAGCGATTGAAGTTTCCAAACTTGCATAACACAACGCACGCAGTGTATATAGTATTGAAAAAACGGTTATTTATACAATCTACCACAGCGTCCGTCAGCTGTTTCAACTAGCGTGCGCCAGTTTACATTGCAAACAGCACCTTGCGCTGATCACCTTGACTCACCTGCGCATTTACTATTCACCTTGACAAAAATTCGCGCAAATTCATATTTCCTCTTTTTCTCTCCTTTTTTCCTCTTTCCATCCTAATTTTTTCTCAGAAATTACAATTTAATCTTTCAGATTATATATGTATACATATATGTATAATTCCCTTAGTTGATACAAACTACAAGAAGCTTATTACATAATCTATCGACTTTTATTTATTAACAGCAAATAAAATATTCGAATAAATAGCACATTTTTAATATCTCACTAAATAAAAGATTTTGAGATATTTTTACATTGAAACTACATATTCATAGATCATTGCTGTAAGCTGTGTACAATGAAGAATTAATATAGCGACAAGGTACTACGAAACACTCACTACGCTTACGTAATTTCTCTCATCAGCGCGAGCAGCTGCGTATTATATCGCAGCAAAAACTGATTAAATCACAATCATCCTCGGAAAATCGCTTTAATCCTTTTGTAAGTTGTATAATAAGATGGAAGCGCCAAGGGGAGTAATCCGTTACACAAATCTTCAGTAACTTGCGCCTGATACAACTTACTAATGCAGTACAATCGCACGGTTCCTAAAATATTTTCCACCGTGTCTATTATTATTGTCGCAATTAAAATGAAGACGACGAAAAAAAAATTATTCTCTCATGTAATATATGAAATACCTACGTCTTAAAATACGTCTTTTTAGGCCGGTTTTCACATGCAATGATTGGTGGCGCCAGGCCGCGCCAGTCGACTAACGCCAGTAAAAATGCAAGTGTAAACACTTGATACAAACTGGCGCTAGTAATGTGGCGTTTACTGGCGGCTATTGGCCAAAGCATATAACCTCAAATTCTGAGGTTATATGCTTGCTGTCATTTACTGTGTGTTTAATAAATGTTAAATATTTTTCATATTATACGCCAATTACTGTGTAAATACTTGTGAGTTTGCTAGTCGGTTCTGGCGCCAATGAATGCCAGTCAGTTGGCGCCACTAATCATTGCGTGTGAAAACCGGGCTTTTTAGTCTTAATTAATAAAGTTTGTCAAAAAAACGTTACAAAAATGGATTTCTCTTGAAGATCTTTTTTTATTCTCTCGAAACCAGGTCGCGCGGCTTATTAGTACGTCCTGCCAGCTATTGGATTTCTGCGAACCCGACAGAAAATCACTGGAAATTGGGGACGAACAATTTTACGCCATTCGACACGTGCCGTTCAATTTTAATGTCGCGACTGAGCCGGCGCGTGAAATTCTCAAAGACAACGACTCGATTTCTGGACGCGAGTTAAGAATAACTTCGACATTGGCACGGAAATTTCCGTGCGGAAGCTCGAGTGGCTCGCGTGTTGGACTCTGCGAATCTTGTCTTTATTCACCCTTGTACAGGTACAGGAAAAGTCAAGGGACTTCCGGGCGCGTGGTAATGGAGATTTATTTGACGTAAGCGACACGTGTTCTCGCGCATGAAAAATATGGTCAACGTTGATTTGGAAAAATGATTAATAACGAAGATTATATGAAAAATATATTAAAACTTGTTAAATTTTATCAATAGCTATAATCTGAAAGTAATAACGACAATCAAAAATATATAAGGAATGCATACAGTGGTTTTTTAATATTTTCTCTCCTGCTCAGATTATTTGATCCATTCGGACTCGAGTTTTTCCCAACACGAAGATTGCGACATTGATATTTTGTTATTTATGATATGGCGATTAAAAAAATCTTATGAAGTAATTAATTTCAAGAATACAAATAAGTAATGAAATATCTTCCTCATCTGCATTTTTATAAACGATTATTAAACGCTTCGCCGTTTCATTATTTTCTTGTTTTACGTATCGTTTCAAATTTCTATTATTTTACTACTTTTAAGTAGATATAAGGATAACAGTCGCCTGTAGAACTTAATAACACCGTTGTGATTTATGTCGTTGTACTTTTAACGGATTATACATTTGATATCTTATGGCATTGAACACGATATCATAATGCCAGAGTAAGATTAGAATTCGATGGTTAGCGACGATAAACTTTAGCATGGCAACTGATACGTGCACGCCCTCTAAGGGTTCAAATTTTAGTCAAAGGTCATGATTATTAAAAAAAATAAGGCAATTTATATTCGCGCTGTTAACATATTTTTAAGAACCAACGATACAACATTGATCAAACAATCACTATTAACGTAACTAGATAATTATTACAATAATTGTATCTGATAACAAATCGTTATAACAGTATAAACAGTAATCTCAATTAATGAAATATTATAACTGCACCCCTCGCAAGATAGTGAGTAATAATTATTTTCGAAAGAATCAACGATACAATATTGATAAAACAATCACTATTGACGTAACTAGATATTATAATAATTATGTCTGGTAACAAGTCGTTATAACAGTAATCTCAATTAATGAAATATTATAACTGCACAAAATAGTGAATAATAATTATTTTTGATGAATAATAAACGAACGTTTGTTCTCAGTTACCATTCTCTATACTTAATTAACTCGATAACTCTTCCGTCTTCGACTTCTGACTTTCTGACGAGGAAACGGCGTGTCTCTTGACCGTGCTTGTAATTATGGGATGAAAAGTCTTACGGACGAAAGATTCAAATTGTTATAAATTTAGATATTATGTTAATTGACAGAATATTGCATTAATAAATAATTGTTATAATTAGATATACATATATTGCACGACAATTGCCATAATCGAAATCGATGACACTCTCTCTTCATGAATCCGCACGGTACGCACGTGCGGTTCCGTGATACAGGCACGTTTCATCGTCGTCGTCGTCGTCGAAATCCGTGTCACACGATATCGCGCATTATCATAGATATTGGCCGAGGGCTTTGGCTTCGGAGCTTCGGTTCGGTGCGTTAACGGGCCTCATAAATAAAAAATATCGTCCCGCGGCATGAAATCCGCCGTCGACGAAGCGACGCGACGTCTCTCCGCCGGGAGTCGGGAGTATCCTGCCGTGCCGCCGCAGCCGCCGCTCTCTCTTCGGTTGTGAAGTCTCGTCGTTTCTCATTCTTCCCGTCCTTTCGAAATACACGGATCCACTTTGCGCTCGATACGCCGTAGTGCCACTTATACGTTCTCCATATCGTCGCCCGTCTCGGGACACCGCTGTAACGACGAGGAAACAGTTTCTTTCACATCGTGGGTAACTTCTATGGAACCTTTCGAGCTGCATAAGACATATGCGATGAATTCGGAATCGGAGAGTCTGAAGTCTCTTCCTTCAACGCGCGGAGCATTTGCGTACATTACTTTCGGGGAAGATGTAAGAATTGAATTATGCAGAATATCGAATTAATACCTTGAAAAAATGGACCAAATTCTTTTTTTTCGTTCTAAAGTTTAGTGTTCTTTGAACAAAAAATTCAAGAAATAGATAATTCAATGTGTATTCAGAGATCTAATATTTTATAAAGAAATAAAAAATTGAAATTTGATACCATGTCCGTCTTAATGCATGCATAAAAGAGGTTTATTCCGTATATCATTACGTCAGTTATTAAAATGTACTGATATATTAAAGCGATATGTACTAATGCCACAGAATGGATCTCTTCCAATGTTAGAAAATTTCCATATTGGAAAACCGTAGGAGATAAATCACGCCTTCCAGCACATCGCGCTCGAGAATCCTTCCGATTCTCTCTTATTCGTCGTTGGCTTCCGAAGTCGATCTTTGTCCGGATCTTTGCGAAATCGTAGACTTTAAGAACGACAGTACCATAAACGAGATAAAATAGACTGCCTTCCCAGCTGCTGGGAATAATTTTGTTACAAACTTTCGGAAGGAGAGAATTTCTCGGTTTTATATCCGAAAAGCTTATTATACGTTTCTACGATTCGGATCGGATAATAATCAACCGAGGATGAAAAAAATTGAATCAAGATTTCCTAACCCTATCCCTCTCCCTTTTCTCCTTCCTCTCTCCCGAAGGCGATGATATCCGGAGCGTATATCGCTACCTTCGGTGAACTTTCGTAATTCGATTCTGCGGGCAGTGGAAACTTCGTCGTGAATCATTTCGCAGGTCTGCTTTTGCGTGTGAGTGATACTAGCCGAGTTTAATGGAAACATGAAACCGTTGCTCTACATCCGGCAAAAAATATTCTATATATTCTAATGGAATATAACATTATGGGTATCATATTATGCTTGTAGCTAAACGTGGACGCGCACGTAATTGAGGATTTTTGCTATATCATATGCATGAGAGACAGTGTAGTAATTGCGAGGCAATTAATTGGCCATTTAATAATTTAGTTAATTATACATATATCGCGCTAGTAATCAATTACTTATTTAATTAATGATATACTTTATCTCATCTGCTACGTTCAATAGGAAGATTGCGAACCGCATTGTTCCTCTCGCAATTATATAATACGCCATTTGGGGTTAATAGCATCCTTGATAGAGTCATAATTTATCGTGTAAAATATTTTAATCGTAGTACAGATGTAATTTATGTTAATTTATACAATAAATTTCAGAGTAATTTAATGCATAATATCGAAATGTAAATATCATAGGAATTTAATTAAGAAGAAACTATATAGATTTAGTATACATGTATCTTTGATTTTTCAATAAGGATAATCCTACTCATTTTGATATGCAGGATGATATGCATAAAATATTATTAATTATTTTCTGACAAGCTATGAAGAATGGAAGGTCGGAACGTCAATTTTTTTTCGCAATCCGATTCGCTTCATAAGCAGTAATAAAACAGTAGAAAAAATATTCGTCTTCCTTAATAATCTTAGAGAAAAGGGGATCCTGCAGTGACTGGCGAACTTCCTCGATGTCGATAATGTCAACCTTTCTAATTTTGTTTTCCCTATATCTGTCTTTGTCTAACGAAATGACATCTGTCCTTTTTTTGATTGCTCACCATCTTACGCAAGATCCGGCAACTACTGTTGCTGCTCTTCTTGTCATCCTGCATCCGTATTTGCATTACTAAAATAATTATTAGATGGATCTTTTTTTGTACGCATTGAATCTTATTATACTTCTACTTACACGATATTATTTCTACATGTTTTCCCAAGGGTGGATGATAAACATTATGTACGTATAAACAGTAGAATTTTTGTTTTAAGCAAATATTGTCGTCAGGTGACAGCTGTGTATGTGCCCCAATAAGTAATATTTTTAATTTTTTGGTGCTTTTGATATAAAATCGCGTTTTCCACCCTAAATTTTTGTGCGGACTTTAATTTTAGACCAAAAACTTGCAATTCTGTAAAGCCAATTAAAAGATCCATCGATTAACGATAATGTCGGTAAATCATACGGCTGCAGGATCCCC